>NC_081823.1:15882500-16087500 GCF_030704535.1 Vitis vinifera | reverse complement strand
ACATTAGTGCTACATTGAATGTTTCTGATCTTTCTCCTTTTGATGTAGGTGACGATTCGAGGACGAATCCTTTTGAAGAGAGTGGGAATGATGAGAATCAACAAGCATTCAAGGATCCATTGCATGTTCCAGTTGGGCCTATTACTAAAGCAAAATCTAAGAAGATCAAAGAAGCACTTAATGGGCTAATTCAAGAGATTTGGGATGATTCTAACGCGGTACATTCCAAGTTTGGCCCAAAGGAAGATGAAGGTGTAATAAATTTAATCCAAGCTATTGAGAGCTAATCTGGCTTGATTAGGCGTGATTTATGGCATGGATTAATGACTGATTGACTTTCCAGCTTCATATTAGTTATTTCCCATTCTAGAACTTCTAAATTTAGGCCAAATCTACCTTAATTTTAGGCTTTTATTATTTAGAATGTTTTTTTTTGGCTATTTTCCTATTTTGGATCTTCTAATTTCATACCAAATCAACCTTTATTTAGGATTTTAATATTTAGTACCTTTTTTAATTTAGGGTTTTAATATTTAGTAAGTTTTTTTCATGGCATATAAATAGCACGCACTCATTGTAATAGGGGACAAATTTTATTGAATAAAAAAAATGTGAGGCTTTGCTCTTCTTTTGGTTCTTCAAAAACTGTGAACTTATAAGGGATTCTTCCTTGTTGCGTTCAAACTTTATACCTTCGGTTCGTGATTCCATTGTAATCATTGGGTCAAAGTCTATTACTTATACTTTTGGTTTGCGTTTCACTTATAAACGTTGGGTCAAGGTTCTATCAAAAATCTGTATTTTAGCTTTCTTGGGCAATTATTCCAATACTGTTTGTTGGGTCTCAAATCGTGTCGATTGAGGTTCGCATCAAAACCTGCAAACACATGCATACAATTTCTAAGCATACCCTTAAAAACTTTGAATTAAACATGTAATAGAATGCATGATAAACATTTTATAACCATTAACAAATATGTAATCATGTCAAACATGTATGCATGTGTTTGCTGGTTTCATCTTTGCTTTTCCTCGTCCATCCTTTCATAACTGATAAACTGCTCATCCCCACCAATTTATATATCAGATATCAATGCTCCACAAGATACTCGGTTAATATAATAATGACTATTTATGGACATCACGCAAGGGTAAGTCATACCCCATGTCTTTTAGGACTCATACCCAAGGGTAGGACCAACCCTGTGTCTTTAGGGACTAAAACCCAGGGGTAGGACCAACCCTGTGTCTTTAGGGACTAAAACCCAGGGGTAGGACCAACCCCGTGTCTTTAGGGAATTAAACCCAAGGGCAAGACCAACCCTATACACCCACATCGGAGTGTCTTCCTCAAGGGCTTTAGGGACTTTCACCCAATGACCCACGGTCCCACATAAACAATATATCAAAAGATCATGCATGTAGCATCACATAAACACTTCCCACCAATCAATTCTTTGAATATCATATTTGATTATTCTACAACACAGAACCATGCAACCACACCATGAACCATTTTCCACAACACAGAACCATGAATCTTCATACCAATATATGTTCCAATCTCAACGTAATATTTTAGCGCAATAAACCAAGATACAGTGACATATTAAAACATTTTATGAAATCATAGAAATGACATGAAATTTCAAATAAATGTTTCAAGGAGAGAAATCAGATACACCATGGGATGTTATAATATTCCCTACCTTACACGAACTTTCCCATTGTGATTCTTTTATGCAGGCTATCTTTACCTATTACAATGAATTGAAATGAAACACATAAATTAGACTTCCTAACGATGAAGATTTATATAATTTACTGTTGCTAATATTTTAATTATAAAATTCTCTAATTAATTACCAAACACTAATTGTTTTTATTTTCTTAAAGTCTAACCTATTAACAAATCCCAAGTGTCCAAATAACCTAATTAATCACATGTTCACTAATATGTTTTTCAGTTAAATAAGATTTATGTTGATCTTACCATTAATAAAATACTTAATCTAAAATACTTTAATCCCTAATTAATTATGATTTTTAACTAAAACATGTTTATAGCTAATAACACTCAACTTTTACACAAATTTTACCGTTAATTTGTTTCAGCATACCATTAGGAACTAAAATAAACCAAAATTACTAAATTAAACAACTTGCTTACCTTAAATCTTCACTTTCTCTCTCAAGATCCTCTCTCTAACCCAAGCTGCTACTGTTAAAATGGTGCAAAACGAGTTGCAGCCCTTATATAGGGCTCGCCATGAAGCCAAGTAGGAGGTGGTAGGCCACATGGCTGCCACCAATCCACCCAAGTAGGAGGTGGCATGCCACTTGGCTGCCACTAACTCCAACTTCCCAATTTTGCACTTTAGTCCTTCAAGTTATCAAAAATAAAACCCATAATTGCTCATTAGTCCTTTAGTTTTTCATAACTATAATCAGCCCCTAAGAACTTAATAAGCATGGTTAAGTCATTAACTAATCTTACTTAACCTTAATCAAAGTTTAATTCACAATTAAATAGGATTAACACTAAACTAGTTTTAACATCTAACTAAACACGTTTAAAGTTAAGTACTAATATAATCATTATTGCCTATTTAATTCATTGGTGCTAGGTATTACATATACTATATTTGAGTATCAATTGTTCAGTTTAAAAAAAAAAAAGAAAAAATCGAGGTGTGACAATCTAGGTTTGTTCTTAGTCCCTTTGGGTTCCAAACATTTGGATGCAATCCTAGGTTTGACCTATGTTCATTGTTCGTTCCTTTGGTTTCTCATAATTAGGACGCCATCCTAGGTTCTATCATTGGTCATTCTAACTTCCTAAGGTTTTCCATCAATGGTATGCCATCCTAGTTTCCATTTAAGCTTATTTCTTTGTTGTTTTTGTTTCTCATCATTGAGGGTAAATTGAGTTCAAAATCTATTCAGCTTCAAACCAAGCAAGCCATTTTGGAAATATTGCTAGAGCGATGTCGAGATGTTTCAGCTTATTATACTAAAAGTAAGGTTCTTCAAATTTTGAGGAACTCTTTTGACAACATTATATTTTAATTTGCATGCAAAATGAGGTTGTTGTAGTTGCAGCAGGGAGGTTGGAGGATAAGAATGTAATGGTAAGAAAATCTGCATTGAATTTATTTTTCATGATGTTGCAGCATAACTCTTATAGGCCACAACTTCATATAGCTTTTTTTTTGGAACATGTGGTTTAAGGTATTCCATACCTCCTTTACACTCAGACTTTGTCTCACTCAGGAGGTACCACTTCCTCCCTTTATTTTTAATCGCTTTTGAAACATTGAGGACAATGTTCAACTTGGTTGGGGGGAGAGTTGAGAAAGGAAGTTTTGTTGTTAATATTAAGTCATTTTGGTATTTTAGTTGATTTTTCCTTAAAATTTAAAATTGCTAAAAGTTTTTTGAATCATTCTCTTTGGTTGTTAAAGATAATTTCTCAAAAATAAAATAGGATAAGTCGAGTTTTAACTTAATTATTTAAGTCTTAGAGTTTGTTTTATGCTTTCAAAGTTGATAATCTATTGAAGCCTCTTTGATTTCAAACTTATTTCTTCCATTTCAAGCTTTACACACACTGTGCACATTAGATCCCGGATATATGATGTAAAACTTTCCCACCTTCTAAGCTTAGGAAAATTTTGACTTGGTTCATTACATAACCTCTCTTTAATAGTGTTGGGACACCTCATAAAGACCAATGAGTCTTTGAAAAAAAAAAAAAAAAGAGAATAAGCCTCTATTCTTTCCTTGAAACCTAAGTATGATCCGAAGGAGTGGCAAAAGCCTTTAAAACCCGATGCCCTAAACCTTGATTGGTTGGGAGTCATCGATCCTCTGCTTGCTACATAGGTGAATTGGTTAAGTTTAGTGAGTAAAAAGAATTGTGAATAAGAAGGTGCGTTCCTAACATATTAAGAGTTGATTAATTTTGCCAATGTTCGAGAAAAGCTTAGGTTGGAGGGTGAGGATAGTTGTACATACTATATCCGGAAGCTAATCTCATTAACACTTAGCTTATTATGGAAGAGTTTGATTTGGAACCTTGAGAGTAGAGATTCTTTTGATACTTAATTGCATAATCTCCACTCTTTGTACTTTTTGTTTAAGTTTTAAGCTTTGACAACTCCTATTGCATTTTGAATCTTCATATCTTTAGTTCACCATATGAGATGTGTTTTGATATCAGTCATGCCACTCAATTATTTTTTGGAATGATTTGCATGACTTCTTTTACGTATATTTTTACGTTTGCTTAGTTTTTCTCTCCTTAATTGCTAAGGGACTAGCAATATGTCGGTTGGGGGGAGTGATTACTACTCAAAACATGCTATTTTGTAGCTTGTAATTAGCTCTTTTAAACACCATTGAGTAGTAATTATTATCTTTTAACCCAATTAGCATGTTAGGAGCCCTTGCAATCGTTTCTAACAATTGTGTTAAGTTTTAGTGCTTTTTGATAGCTTTATGCTCACCAAAGCAATTTAAGAATGAGGGAGAGCTATTTATAGTTCAGGGCAAAGCTTTTGAAAGCTTAAATTTATGAAGAAATCAAGCTATGGAGCCTCATAATCCTTTGCCTTAGTGGTTCAAAGTATACAAGGAACAGGGGATGAAAATAGGGGACACAGCTGCAGTCTTTCATTGCACTTTTGGAGAACTTCCCGAAGTCCATTTTTTACATTCTATATACCATTTCAAAGCTCAGAAAGTCAAGAATCCAACGGTTCAAACCATGTATGATTTGGAGCTGAAATGAGAAAGATATGGCCTTCGGAAGACAACTGCATCAGGCTGAGTGAAAATTTCGCACGATGGAAATCAAGGTGCGAAATCCTCAGTCCACTGTGCGAAAATTTCGCACACCTCAAATCAAAGTGCGAAATTGGAACTCAGCGTGCGAAAATTGGATATTTTTGCCGACTCTTTTTCTTATGATATTTTTGTGTCTAAATTTCCATTTTCTCCTTGTATTCAACCACTCATGTAATTCCTTAGCTAGGAAGTATCCAAGGAAGGGTAAAATTACCTTCCTATATAAATTCTCTTGTAATCACTGAAAATCTATCTTTCGGGGAGCTTTCTCCAGGAGACCAACTGATGTAAATTTGATACTTAGTGAAATACAGAGATCTCTTTTGTTTTATTTTTCTCTCTTCTATTTTCTATTTTCTTGCAAGCCAAACACCCTCTGAGGATGTTTTCCCAGAGGATGAGAGGCTAAACAATAGTTTCTTGGATTAAAGGAAGCTAGGTGAAAAGTCCAGATTAAAAGGTGGAAAGTTTCCGTGCATTAAATTCAGGTAGTTGGAGTCCATAAATGGTTTTTAAAGCCAAGGTTTTGCCTTAAATCCCTTCGAATCACTTTGACTGGCCAATACATGGTAAGCTTAAGGTCTCTGTGGATGCTTATTGCTAGATCCATATTAGTCCATTAGTTATCATGTACGAGCCATTGGAAAGTGATTCAAGGTGATAGCCCATAGTGTATTAAGCCATTAATGGACCTTGACTACCATCTCTAGTGATTTTTTATGGATTGAAACTTCATTGTCAAACCTATACCGGTTCGGGAAATAACTATAGGTTAAATCCCCAATGCGAGGAGAAAAATCCGGAATTTTCCACTTTGCATCTGGAACTTGAACCTAGCAACCTTTAGCTCCGGGAGACTTTCTTTCTTCCACTTTTTACTTAGTTCTATGTGAGTTTAGTGTAAATCACCACTTTCAAAACAATTTTATTTTCTTTTAAATTTCAAGTTTGTGCTAAAGGAAATCATCAGAATCAATTTCTAATTTAGAGTCTGTCACTGATAGAGTGAAAACCCATCCCTGAGTTCGACCCTAGAACTGCTATACTATAGTAGCTTTGCTACGCCAGTATAAGTTCATAGGTTTTATAAATGTTTTTGATTAAAAGACCCGGCTGGGCTCATGCGAATCACATATACAATACACTTAATAGCACATGTTGATCTCATTAAGTATGTGCTATCAAAGTTAGTTCTTTCAGGACAATATGATGGAATAGGTGCAAGTGTTGTATTTATCTCACCATAAAGACAAATACTACCATATTCATTTGTTCTTAGTGAGAGATGCTCCAAGAACATCGCTGAATACCAAGCCTTAATTATCAGGCTACAAATGGCGATTGAAATGAAAATCACAAGCTTGGAGATATGTGGGGAATCTAAGTTGGTAATTAATCAACTTTTAGCCTTATATGAGATTAAAAGTGATGAATTGGTTCCTTCTTCCAATATCCTACCCAACTGATGGAAAAGTTCGAGTGAATCTCTTTAGTTCATATTCCACGAAAAGAAAACCACATGGCAGATGCTCTAGCTAATCTAGCTGCAAGTTTGACACTGCTTAAGGACTAGACTGTACACGTCCCTCTTTTCCATAGGTGGGTACTGCCACCATTGCCAATAATACAATAAGAAGAGGTAAACGCTACATTGATATTCACTATTGAAGCGAAGATTGACGACAACCATTAATTGACTACTTAGAGCATGGGAAGTTACTTAATGAACTAAGACATCGAACAAAAATGCAATGTCGAGCTCCATGCTTCATTTACTACAAAGAAACACTTTATCATTGCTCATTTAATGGAGTAATTTTTTGATACCTATAAGGAGAAGAGGCAAATCAAGAAATTGAAGATGCTTATTCTGAGATTTGTGAGGCTCACCAATCTAGGCCAAAACTTCATTTTCAAATAAAAAAGATATGATACTATTGGCCAACTATGGTTAAGGATTGTATGAAATATGCAAAGAAGTGTCAATCATGCCAATTCCATTCAAATTTTATACACCAACCCAGCCACTCCATTCTACAATTGTGTCATGGCCATTTGATACATAGGAACTTGACGTGGTCGGGCCCATTACTCCTAAATCCTTTGTTGGGCATGCTTACATATTGGCAGAGACGGATGATTTTTCTAAATAGGCGGAAGCTGTGACACTTAAATAAGTGAAGAAAGAAAATGTAGTGAACTTCATTCGAAGTAATATAATATATCGGTATGAGGTACCATGGTACATAATCACTGACAATGAGAAACCCTTCTATAACAAATTGATAAGCAATCTCTCTGATAGGTTCGATTTCAAACAACACGATTCATCAATGTACAATGCACAAACCAATGGTCTTGCAAAAGCATTCAACAAGACCCTTTGCAACTTATTGAAGAAAATTGTTGATAAGTCAAAGAAGGATTGGCATGAACGAGTAGAAGAAACACTTTGGGCATATTGAACAATATATTGAACACCTACACAAGAAACCCTCTATTCCCTTGTTTATGGTGTAGAAGTTGTATTACCTCTTGAGTGTCAGATCCCTTATTAAGGATTGCTATATATGAAGGAATAGCTAATGAAGATAATGCCAAGTTATATCTTCAAAACTTAGAAGCACTAGACGAAAAGCAACTGAAAGCCCAACAATGCTTAGAGTGTTATCAAGCACGTCTTTCAAGAGATTTTAACAAAAAGGTTCACCGTCAGTTCATTCAAGTCAGTGATCTAGTTCTTGCCATTTGTTGACCCATCATCACCACACATAAGACTAGGAGCAAATTTACATCAAAATGTGATGAACCCTATGTGGTGTAAGAAGTTTACACCAATGGTGCTTGTAAGATCATTTTTGAAGACGAATTAAGAATTGACCTTATCAATGGAAAATTCTTAAAGTGTTACTATGCTTGAGTCACATTGCACTCCTGGCCTGCATGAACATAAACTACGGACAACACAATAAAAAAAAAAAAGTCTACTAAGTTGAAAACCTAAAAAGGTGACTTAGGCAAAAGTTAGGACATATGCTCGCAAGATTAAATCTTTTTTTTAGTCTTGAAAAAAGTCAAAGTGTAAAAAAAATGGAACTACGTTTGACTTGATTCCCTTTCCTTGAAGGGTACATAGACAACTCGGGAAAATTACCTAAGTTTAGTCACTACCTAAAAAAAAAATCTCATTTTTATTAATAAATAAATCTGGCTAACAAATGCTAGACTTTATTACATCTTAATAAAAAAAATGAATGAAGGAAAATAATGAGAGCTAAAACTAAGTAAGAAGGTACAACGGTCACATCCATTCCAAGCATTTAAGCTCATCACGTTGAGTCCTTAAGGCTTCTTAAAGTATCTTTAAAGTCTTGATATCGACATTAGTAAGCACGGGGGTTTGGGCGATAATGACGTGTTCTTTCCTCGAGCGAGAAACATCATTCTGTTTATTGAGTTATGAAAGTGCTCTTTTTGTATACCTAGTTGCTCCAATTCTTTCTTAAGTGCTTCCTGTTTAGCATCGAGAGTAGTTAAGTCAATCTTTAATGATTGACGACAGTTCACTTGTACGCCCTTAGAGTTTAGAGCATCCACAATTTGAGACACGATAAAAGCTAAATGTTCGCTTTGTACTTCTAGAGATATCTTCATAGAATGGGTACATCGCACCACATCGAGGTGATCTACACTTACCATGTACTTCTCAATCTGAGAATTTAATGGTGAAAGGTCCACTCCAGTCTTCACAATAGCATTGAAAAGCTCATCAATCTCTCGAAAATGGGAGACACTCTTCAGAAGTTTTGATAATCATCTCCTTAATGTCTTCTCCTATCATAAGTGCTACTTGGTGTTGAGCATTAAGGATAATTTGTTCGACGTCAAATGTGTGAATGGAAGTAGAATGAGCAACAACAGTAGGGCATGGAGATTATTGTTCAGTAATTAAACCTACAATTGCTAAAAGTGTCAATCATCATATGTTGTATCTTCAATTGTGGTCGCTTAGCAACATTCCGCGCTAATGAGGAAGCCAATCTTAGCATACTATATGATGTCTATATGACACAGGCTTCAAGTACCTATTAGAAAGTGGAAAAATTTAATATCCAAACATCATTGTATACAAGAATTGGTATAAGTCATGAGTGGGCATGTCCTACCTTGGTAGCATTGTCAGAAGCTGAGGATGTTGACGCTACTAATGGTGCATAAAAGTGAGTCGTGATTTCTAGTTGCTTTTGAGGCTGCATGTTGCGTTATCAGAACAATGACATCATTTTAACTTAGTCATGAATTGAATAAGATAATATTATTTATAAGATTTATGGAAAGAAATGCAGAGTTAGAGCATACATGCACATGTCCATAAGCGTTGAATGTAGCTATTTCAACTGCTAACCGACATTTTATTACATCGTCAATCCAAGCAGCAACAAGCGGGCTGGTAACTTCAACCTTTACTGATGGCATATAGAAGTATGCCATGTAGAACAGCTATGCAGGGGTAGTATATGAGATAAGATGCATTAAATTAGTAACTAGAACTAAGCATGATAATTAATTTAAATTTTTAAAAAAGTACATCCTAATTGCAAAATGTGTTGGTAGCTTTATTGTACCAGTAGGAACATGAGGCAACCTCAGATGTAAGTAGGACGTTTTTTTCGATAATCCTTGATTCCATCCTCTAAGTAGTAGAGGACAAACTTGGACCAATTTTTTTTCACAACATCACCATCCCAAATGGTGTCCCAAAGGTCGTGCATGCCTTCAAGCTTTGAGTTTAGTGTAAGCATGGTGGCATATGAGAAAATTAAAAAAGTTTTTAAAAACTCATCACCGACGGACAAATTGTCTAGGTTTTTCTTCAATAAGCTTAGGTTGTATGTGCGATTCGACGTCGCTCTCCTGTTATGCACAACCACATCTACAACATTACTAGGGATGCCCATGACTATGCTAACATGTTCTTCATTTACATGGATAACAATGTTGGTCGCCATATTCAGCCGATGGTATGCAATGTAATAGTTTGAAATGAGCCATTCACATAGCTCATAATGTAGTCACGACATGCAAAGCAGAGAAGTCCCTTAAACCCCATGTCCTTAATCCCTTGTTGTTTCTCATCCGAGAGTCGTCCAAAGATGGAAATAAAAATTTTTCCTAACCAGCGCGACTTGAGCGGCTTATCCTATAGTGAAAATGCAAGTTCGGTTAGTGTAAAAAATCTTCAAGATATGGAAATTAACAATAAGGTGGAAATTGAAGCTTCAATGCAATTCAGAAACAAAACTCTATTGCGAACCTGGCTACATGTGGCTGGAACATGCTCTTTCATTTTATGGCGTATGGTGGCCATGTCTGGATTGAGGTAGCCTATGGTTATGATGTTCAAAATGAAATCACAAGTTTCAACACCCTACAAAATAAAGACTAGCCTAGGGTGTCATATGGTAAAGCATAAGGCATGGACAAGTTTATTTACAAATAAAACATTACAGTCCAACAAATGAAACTACACTTACCAAAAAAATGAGAACATGGTTGATAATGAAATAAGTTAACAGACCTAAACAAAAGATATATGCAGTCACTCTATTTCAAAAAAAAAAAAAACATGATATTAAAGTGTTACTCAAAATCCCATTGCAATTTTACCCATAATATTTTTAGATAATGTAGGTTAGGGACAATTGAACTAATATAGCAGTAGTAATTACCGTGTATTTAATAGGAGAAATGAGGTCACTATAAATAGTGAACTCAGTTTGTTGACAAATTTTTAAACCTTCACTGATATTCTCCCTAATGAAAGTGCATGATTTAGCAGTCTTTATATGTTCCTCCTTGATATGCTCGACAGATAAGTAGAATCAACTGGGAAGAAACTCCAATTGCATGGTTCATTGGTTGTGATATTGTGAGTAAGGTCACTTTAACCGCTCCACAATACTTAAAATCAGAGCCGATAATGAAGAACTTGATTCTCCAACCATGGGGATTGTGCATTATTTACATATCTTTGACTTCTCTATTTCAAGTAAGAAAGCATATACATTGAATTGGGGTTTGCAATATGTAAATCTTTTAGTGATTAATATTGGATATCTCATTTTCGCAGGTCAGGCTTTGTAAGTAAAACCAAATGGAAGAAGTTATATATAGTCTAATTTAACCAGATCCAAATGCACACACCAATTGACATGTTTACTTCATCATCTCTTAGAAGTGAAAATCCAATTATCTCCATTATATAGAAAGGAATCTCACTTTTGTAAGAGATGTACCTAACAATTACCCATGTTATCTTATAGTATTAAAAGGTTACTTGTCTTTTTCTTTCGTTAATGTTTGAACATTCATGTACCTAGATATTTAGAAGCTAAAAGTTTCACTAAGTGTAGAAGTGCTTCATTTAAGAGCAATCTTCTTCTATTAGCTTTTACAATATGGTCTATATTATGATTTAGGATTCTATGAGAATTTTTTCCCTCAATCTACCACACATTTGATACGCAGGCTGTCTAATTTATACATTTCAATAATAACATGGGAATGAAACAAATTGTCATTACATAAAACAGGGTAGTTACAATTTAAAGAATGCAAAACCTGGAGATTCCTTATGTGAAAGTCAATTTAATAATCACAATGTAACAATGTATAAATATATGACTGTAAGAAACCATACGTTAAGTTGAGAGTATACATAAGGACTTTATTTTTTAACTTATGTAACATATTGGGTTATCAGCAACTTGAAAAAAAAAGTCCCAATTGAATAGTACATCAATAATTGAGGGGTACCTTGGGCAAAAAATTTGGTTCCGTCAAGGAGCATAACATATATAATAACTGACTTCAGTTTGTTAATGAATTCTAATTTCCTAAAGCCTAGATCTAATGCAAGGGAGTGTGGTGTTTTTGAAACAACATATGCTTGGTTGTAAAAATGGATTCCCTATCCTTCATCCAGGTTTACAATTGTTGGACATGTGAGGCATGAATGTTGGTTCATTGGTGGTTAGGCAGGGTCTTGTATGTCAAACAATGATTTGAACAGATGACTCATATGTATGGTAATAGATAAGAGGGTTGGTGGTCGAGCGAAATAGATGAGTTGTGGCCCCATATCAGTGCTTTTTGGATAGGAAGACAATAGTCAGTGATGACCTGCATTAGTACCTTAATGTGTTATGGATATATGTAGAATAAATGAACTAGATTTATGGACCCCATAAGAGTTTACATAATTGTCATAATTCTAGAAAGAGTTTAACCTAACTTTGAAAATTACACATAGAACATAGCAAGTGACAAAAAAGTATAGAACATTGACATAGTAACAGTTGAGCAGCGAGAACCAGTTCAATTAAGTAATGACAATACAGTTGTATAAGCTCTCAACAATGGAATAAGGTGATAGCTAAGCATTTAGGTCAAAGGATTCTTGGATGTTTTTCTGTTGTGGTCGGACATATGACATCGAGAGCAATAGACTATCCATTTATCTTAAAATTGGGACTCAATGCGCTTCTTCCTTAGTCTTTCGAGAGGACGCTTTGTATGTGGAGGCTTTAGAGAGAAGAAAACCTCCCCAATGATAGATCAAACCAAACCATCATCATGGATGGCATGTCATGGGTCTCTATGCTGAAGAAGGAGCCCGCATAGATCAACTCTTGCATTGGGTATTTATAGCAATCAGCAACAAAATCAATAATGTTTTGGCCAATGGAAAGAATGACGGTTGCCGCATGTTCATAAGGGATTCCCAACATTTCCAAACCCCTACATGTGCATGTACGGTTCATAATGTCTACATTCAACAAGGCCCTCCCAATACATACCCCAAATACTCCGTTCATGAGCAGAGTCACCAGATACACCTCACCTTTTAAAATATTTTGCAGTACCTCATCTTCAATTTTTAGGCCTATAGACTCTTTCCAATTGTTAGACTCTTCTTTATGCTTCACAAGCATATAACCTAACTTAGACACATGCTCCAATAAAAAGTTACAAATGGAGTGATGTCTTTTATTCCTTAACCAAGCATTAAACGACTCGACAAGGTTGATGGTCATTTTATTCCTTTTTTTTTTTTTTTTGGAATTTTGACATGGCCTAATGGCGAGGTGCATTTTCTTCACGGTGAGGTGCATTTTCTTCAACCCATGTGGCTTAAGCGTCATTGTACTTTTTTAGTTCAAACATGGAAACATTATAATCATGTTCTAAACTTGCATATGCAATACTATCTAGGAATTTAAGTGTTTTTTCTTTAACCTTGTTCCCTCTTATGTTATGCTTGGACAAGAAACTACTGTAATTCTCCTTCAAGTGACGATAGCCATAGGCGTGGTTTTCAAGGCCAAACACCTCAGGAACACTACGAAGGAGAGTAGATGTCTATCTGAGATAATAATAACTTTCTTGTTTTCAACAACTATCTTCAAGTTTTCCAAAAATCACAACCAATCTTCATAATTTTTCAAGCTCATCACTTCAAAGGCTAATGGGAACATGGAGTCATTAGCATCGTAGGCAGTGATTGAAAATAGTGCACCGTCATATGGCCCACTCATATGGACCGAATCAATTGCAATGATTGGTCAACACCCCATTAGAACCCTTGGATAGATATTGAATGAGCAACAAAAAGCTGCTCAAAATGGCCATCATCGGAGTAACTCAACTCAATGATCGATCCTGGATTTATTACAACCATTCTCTCACACATTCATGGCAACAATTTGCAATAATTTTTGGGTAGTCCATAAATGCGCTTCTTAGCCTCCTCCTTCATTTGCCATGCTTGAAGGTAAGTCAACTAGATGCCATGTTGCCTTACAAAGTCCTTACAAATTTATTGTGGTTGGTATTCAGGAGTAGACCAAATGATATCATCAATGTCCAAAGAGGCATGAGTGGGTCTCACTAAAGGTTGAGACAAGGCAACATTTTCCAAACAATGGTTGTGCACATTTCGAAATGTGTGAACTTGAACAATGTTGGAATCCCCTATTGCGCGATTTGTGATTTTCCAAAGACAATCTTGAATTATGCATACTAGGGTCATGTGTTTTGAACTATTGCTATTGTAAGAATATTGGAATATGCCAGCCAAAGACATCAAATAGATTTCATCCCGAAACTCCGAGGCATTTGGGAAGGTATGTCCACTACCTATAACTAAATGTTGGAACCGGATTAGTTGAAGTTGAAGAACATTTGTTTCAGCACATCTTTGAGAAAACCCAAATGACTCAATTGTAGGCAAGTCATTAGATATGTGTAATGGTGGCTCGCCAGTGGAAGAAACATGTGTTGAATTGGAAGCAACAATAAGTGTTGGGGCACTACAAAAAAGGCATAAAAACAAATTGCTCATCCATCTACATATGTGTGAAAAGTGATTATACAAAGAGAATATGATGGTGGGAAGACAATATGTACCTAGTAGGGGCAATTAAGCCATCACCAACTTGAATACATTGGTAGACATAGGCATGACAAAACATGTCGTTGAATTTGAACATCTTGAGTATGTCTACATCATCATGTAATGGGAGTAGACATGATGGTTCTAACTTCACTGTGAATTCCAATTTAATTGAATTAGGCTCCGAGTTCAGTTCACCACAGACTTTTGAAACAAATTTAGAATGTGAGATATTTTTGCTAACAATAATGCAATTGGTCTGACCACCCTTATATTCGACGGACCCAACAACAGTTGTAACAAGCTCACTGCCTTCATGAATGTAACAAAACATCTCCTCTTCCATTTCCTTAATCACATAATACAACAATGAAAGATTGAGGAATTATGTATGTTGATTGCATTTACTTGTATGTAGAAAATATATAAGCTTGACATATGGACTGTCGAACCTTCCAACAAGGAAATACCTAATTAAGGTTCAGGCATGAAGATTGGATGTTGTACATAGGTAGTGTACAAGTGCAACAACGATAGTACCTAAGGATCACTAAGCTAGTACCTAAATATTACTAAGGTTGTACCTAAGGTTAATTAAGGTAGTACCTAAGGTACAATCACTAGTATATGAAAGGGGAACCAACAAAGTAGAGTAATCAAACACATAATGCCATGATAAGTTGTATGTGGAAGTGAACACGTTTTAAGTTATGCATGGATTGAAAATAGCTTGTGGGTCCTATACTTGACAAACTGACTCCTTTGGGTTGAAAAAATGAGATGACTTATATTCACAAATGAAGTATCTTAATGTTAAAAACTGCAGTTTCAAGTCGTCACACAGGTAGTACCCAACATGTGCTAAGATAGTACCTAAAGTTGACTAAGGCAACACCTAAGGTCGACTAAGGTTGTACCAAAGGTAGATTCAGCTAGAACATAAGGTTCACTCGGCAGTAGAACAAGGTTAACCAAATGATCACCAAAATAAAACACGATGTGCTAAGGTAGTACATAATAGCTTGGTCAGTTCTATGTGCAATTGAGTATGTTTTATGGACGTACCCCATGTAATGCCACTTATTGGTTATATCCTTGCTAAATGGACTACATAACATTGAGAAAGGAATTACCTAATGTTAAGAATAACTAAGCCTCACTTATGTTCTAATATTATGATGGACATGTGAAACTTACAGTATCAAGTACATTGAGTGTCTAAATAATATAGGAAAATAGTATGTACAATTTTAATATATAAAAATAGGGATGACAAATAAATGTAAGAACCTTCTAAGGGCATCAATATGACTACCAAACAATATTATTAGAGTGTAGGCCATAAATAGTAGTAAAGATGATACTATGTCATAAAGTATTGATGTTCTTTAGGGGCCTTCATAATAACTTTTGTAATAGGGCTCTATTCCTCAAGGAGCCTCCATAATTACTAAAGATGAAATTGTGCCATAATTTTGCAGTGCATATTCATTTGGTTATCCATAAATCCTTAACCCAAAAACCATATTCAATGACAACAACATGGAATACCACTTCAAAGCTTTCCATTTCTAGAACTTAAAGTTTGTGGAACCTCATATCATGCACCCAAATGATATCAAACAATGAATCATGAAGAGACTATGAATTCCAATGTTTCATATTGAAGAACTCCTAATCACAATTTTGATAAACCTAATTACAATTCGTATGAATGCACATTAGTTACATAATTTATAAATGACATAGTCAATCATCGCAGACTCATTTTTTTGTTTAATTTTGATGCTATAATTTAAGTGATCTTAAAATATGTAATAATTTTTTTTAGCAAAATCAAGATCATAAATGGATGAAATGTGCTATTATGAGCAATAGCAGGTCCTATAACATAAAGACTGGTTTTGAGTAAATACATACTTGTTACTGCCATTATTGTCCCATTCCAAATGTTTCAAAGAAAAAACTTTCAATTTAATAATTTTCATGACATGTAAACATTTTCAAAATGACAAGTTCACTAAACATGTAATATCTAATAAAATAAACAACATTTATACAGAAAGTACATAACAAACTAGCATTACATCAAACTAAAAACATAAATCCTCTAAAACAACTTTTTGATTTCTTAAAGAAAAACAATAGTGAAATGAATAAATCCTAAGCCTCAACTTTTGCCTTTTCTATATCAACCACATAGAATTGAGTAAACTCTACTATTTAAAATTGAATTCGATCATTGAAGTTCTCAGTGAACCCTCTCATAGATCCAAACCCCAATTCATCATTTATAGAAGCAAAGAACTTATTATGTAAGTATCTTACCACTGTTAGAAGCTTTCTTTGTGCAAGCTTCAAACCCAATGTTCTCTTTTTGGTAGGTGTTGTGGTTTTTACCAAAAGTCCCAAAGGATGAGGTTATCCTATGAAGTTTAATAATAATTTGTTTCTTTTTCTAGGTGGGGTTTGATGAATTTGAGAGAAAGAGAGTTGAGATTAATGAGGAAAGAGGTGTGTGTTTAGCCATTGGAGAGTAGAAAATAAAGAGGAAGAAAAAATACGAAAGGTCATGAAAAAAAATACACAATACAAAACAAAAGGGTTATGCAATAAGAATCAATAAAACACAGACATCCACTTCCTCCTTCTCAATTGTCTATATTATGCTCACTATCATTATATTTTTTCGAGTTTCTTTGCCTTGTTTTGCCTCTTCATGATTTTCTTGATTTTCCTATTGTGGTCACAACTTATTCTTTAAATATCATTCCTTTCATTCCCTTCAATATCTTTTATTACATTATTTCAGCTTGTTGTGTGTTGTGGGTTGTGTGCTGTGTATGTGGTTTTCCGCAGTTGCATAGTCTCAACTTTAAATTGCCTTTCAGGAGATGCGGAGAGAAAATATTGAAATGAAGTGTATAGAAAACTCCATAACTCACATTTTCTAAGTGGAGAAATTGCATCTTGAAGAAGGCCTTTGAGCTTTCTATGCTATATGATGCTGAGGCTACCCTCATCATTTTCTCTCGAAGAGGGAAGCTCTATGAATGTTCCAATTCTAGCTATGTTTTCCTTATTTCTTTCTTCTCCTATTAAAAACATTTATGTTGAATCCATCATTGCAATATGTAAACTACTTTCTCTTACAATTTCGTTTTCAATTCATAAATACGACTACTAGTAATGAAGGGAAGTAGACTTATGTCTATATGAGTCTCATATTAAGGAAGTACTCTCCTTTGTTCACTCAATTTCAGTCAGATCTCATATGCAATTCTTACAACTAATTCAATCGTCTTACACGTTTCTTTCCTTCTCTACTCAAATTCCCTTATAAGTATTTTTTTTTCTTCATTTCCTCTATTCACCCAAAAATAAATAATCAATTACCAAAAAAATGCTAAACCCATTTAATCTAATGCATGTGTTTTCTAAGAGATGGAGCAGTACCACTCAATCCAAAACAACTTTCAAAAGAGCATTACCACAATTCCTTCATGTACTTTATGGGGTTTTCCCTACTTCCTTCTTTCTCTTATCCAATCTTTTGCACATCATTTTCTACTACATCAAGTATGAACAATACCAACACCACAATTACTAACACATACATGACAAATTCATTTTATTCTAAACCACTGATACAACAAGGTTTGATTGATTAATACGCTTAATGCATATAGGTGGGTAGTAGTTAGAACTTGGATAAAGGTCGTCCTTTGTGTTATATTCAATAATTAGTAGTCACTCTCATCTCATCCCACCAAAACAAAAAAGACACATAGCCTTGTTGCATTAAACCCTTCATAATGCTTATGTTTACATCTATTATGTAGTCTGAAAAACATAGTAGCATTCCATAAAAATAAAATAAAATAACTCTCATCCCAAATATAAAGACTTACAAATGTCATCTACAAAAATGAATACCAATTCTCAGCTCTACAAGCCATTCATTGTTGTTCCAAAGAAAAATTGAAATATCAATAAGAATAATAAATAAAAAAGCAGGTCTCAAATCAATTCAAACTCAGCTCACAATCTTGTCGCTTAAATTTCATCCCAAAGTTGTTGCCAAGTTTCATATCTCACATGGTTGTTGCCTTCATTTTAGCGAGTCTCAAATCAAATTCAAAATGAACAAATTATTCAATAATAATAATAACAAATGAACATCATCATTTATATTCCAAGCAAACACTTTCATCCATGTTACAAAAAAATTATCAAACAAACACAGATTTAAAAACTCATTACGAACTCATAAAGACACAAACTTTATAAACTTAGAATTATATACCAAACCCTTATCATGAAACACTATAACATGACTTATACGTTGTAACACCTAGTACTAATGACTATTTTAGTGCTAATCATGTTTAATTATGAATTAAACTTTGATTAAGGTTAAGTGGGATTAGTTAATGACCTAAGCATGCTTATTAGGTTCTTAGGGACTAATTAAGGTTATGAAAACCTAAAGGACTAATGGGCAATTATGGGTTTTATTTTTATAACTTGAATGACTAAAGTGCAAATTTTGGAAATTTGAGTTAGTGGAATGCCACCTCCTACTTGGGTGGATTGGTGGCAGCCATGTGGGCTGCCACCTCATGCTTGGGTGCTTGGAGACCCCTTTATAAGGGGGCTGCAGCTCGTTTTGCTCCATTTCACCTGCAGCAACTTGGGTTAGAGAGAGAATCTAGAGAGAGAAAGTGTAGATTTGAGGTAAGCAAGTTGTTTAATTTTCGTTTCTTTTGGTTCCTAATGGCATGTTGAATAGAATTAATGGTAAAAATTGTGTAAAAGTTGAGTGTAATTAGCTATAAACCTGTTTTAGTTAAAAATCACAATTAATTAAAGATTAAAGTATTTTCAGTTAAGTATTTTATTAATGGTAAGATCAGCATAAATCTTTGTTTAATTTGGTTCGGTTGAAAAATAGATTAGTAAACATGTGATGAATTGGGTTATTTGGACACTTGGGATTTGATAATAGGTTAGGCTTTAAGAAAATCAAAAGAATTAGTGTTTAGTAATTAATTAGGGAAATTAATATGCATTGTAAATATTGTTTAATTCAGTTCAAATTTGATCTGAAAACATGTAGGATATAGATTAGAGAATGTGAGAATTAAAAATTTGCAACAATAAACTATATAAATTTTCATGGTTAGGAAACCTAAATTATGTTGTTTCATTTCAGTTCCTCGTAATAGGCAAAGATCGCCTACTTAAAAGAAACACAAAAAGGAAGTCGGTGTAAGGTAGGGAATTTTATGCTATTCTATGGTGTATCTGATTTCTTTCCTTGAATTATTTGTTGGAATTTTATGTTATTTCTATGATTTCATAAAATATTTTAAAGTGTCATTGCATCTCGGTTTATTGCATTGAAATGTTACCATGATGTTGGAACGTATATTGGTATGAAGATTCGTGGTTTTGTGTTGTCGAAATGGTTTATGGTGTGATTGCATTGCAAGAAGGATATGGAATTATCACAGATCATATTCAGAGAATTTTTTGGTGGCGAAGTGCTTATGTGATGCTACAGGCCTTATCATTTGATATATTGTTTATGTGGGACCGTGGGTCCTTGGGTGAAAGTCCCTAAAGCCCTCGAGGAAGACACTTCGATGTGGGTGTATGGGGTTGGTCCTGCCCCTGGGTTTTAGTCCCTAAAGACACGGGGTTGGTCCTGCCCTTGGGTATGAGTCCCAAAAGACACGGGGTATGACTTGCCCTTGGGTGATGTCCCAGAATAGTCATTATTATATTGATCGAGTATCTTGTGGAGCATTGATATCTGCTGTGTAGATTGTTGGGAGTCAGCAAATTATCAGTTGTGAAAGGATGGATGGGGAAAAGCAATGATGAAACCAACAAACACATGCATACATGTTTGACATGATTACACATTTGTTAATGGTTATGAAATGTTTATCATGCATGTTATTAAACGTTTAATTCAAGGTTTTTAAGGGTATACTTAGGATGGTTATAAACTTTCCTACTGAGTTGTGAACTCACCCTATTCCTTCCACCTATAGATGCAGGTCAGAAGACCTATGCAGGAAAGAATGCTTGAGCAATGCTTTACTGTGATTGGATGCTGTTTGCTCATATTGAAAGTCTTTTGAGGCCATGCCTTTTGTATCAAGACTACACCTTTTGTTGGAATGATGTAATGTATATATTTGTTAGATACACTTGTAGTATGGGCCACCCATAGTAAACAATGGGGTTGGGTATATGTAAATTAATGTTGTACAAGTTTCTTTTGTGAAACAAAACATATTTTGTTAACTTAATAGTCACAATGTTTAATACAGAATGTACTCTTTATAACAGGTTTTCTATATCCTCTTTTTGAACAATTTCAAGTAGGAACTCACATTTAAATCTTTGAGAGCACTTATACTATATTTGAGTATCAATTCTTTAGTTGAAGAATAAATAATAATAAGAAAAAAAAAATTGGGGTGTGACATACGTCATTCAATATAATTCTAATATTAATAATATAATTAATAAATATTATATATTTTAATTTTATATGTATACTTTTTGGTTTAACTTCCGATACTATTTTTTTTAAATAGAAAATCCAACATCAAAGCCGCTTATTTTGATTGTATGTCTACAAAATCAAAATCGTTAAACAAAATTTAAAAATACTATTAAGCTCTGATATCTATCGAATAAAAACTTTGAATTGTTAAGATATAACCCTTTGACCAAGAGGACAATCAAATGAACCCAAAGCAATTATGATACCATCAATAAATCTTAAAAATAAATACCTAATTGATCTTTTTTTTTTTTTTTTTTGTTAATCAAATGGTTATTGCCAATCATTTTATCAAATCTCAAATCAAGTTACAAAAACATTCTAAAGAGAATGTCACCCAACTTGAATTTTTTTTTCCCCTCAATTCATACATTCAACTCTCTCAACCAAAGACCAAGGAGACAACAATAAAACCATACACATAGCCCCTCGCCTCTGCACTCTATGCTGAAGAGGAAAAAGATTGGCGCGGAGCACCACATCAACTAGGAGCATCCTTGGGGGAAGCTCCCTCCTCAAAATGGTCTTCTGGGAAGATGTCCCTCGAGATAGGATACGAACCATGTCCCACTCAGAAAGTGGGGCCCAACGTCTAAATGCAGTGGGATCTACTGGTGCATAAGGGATATGGAAAGCATCGACAATCTGTCTAGCCCCCAAAATACCCTGGCGTCCATCAATGGTAAAAAGGATCGAGGCTGGTACCGGGACGCCACGAGTAGTCATAGACTGGTAAAAGTCTAATGCTACTCGAGGATAAAAGAATTGAGGCGGAGTCATAAAGGGTACAAGATGGTACCTCTCAAGTAAGCGGTATGAATCCCGCAACTCAGTCTGCTGTCGCAAAATAGAGTGATCAAAATATGCCTCGACATGAAATGCTCTGGATCGGCAATCGGAGTTGCCCTCAATGGGCGAGCTGGCTCTAGGGCGCCTAGTGGAAGGAGGCTGAGACTGTGAATCCCGAGGTGCTCTGGAGGACTCTCCTGACTCTGAAGTCTTGGCTTTTTTTGTAGGAGGACTCCGAGGTGGAATTTGAGTAGGGGCTACAGGCGTGGCATATGCTCTCCTCGTATGGTATCTGCTTTGAGGGGCAGAATCAGGTAAATGTGGAGGTGCATCTAGTGGGCCCCGCACAAGGGCAGCTCTCTAACTACTCTGGGGAGCTGAGGTATATCCTCCTCAGGTCTTAGGCATGAGGAAGAGATGAAATGAGGCTCAGAGGCTTGGGATTGGGGAGGGTAGGGATGGAGAAACTGAAAAATTCCCACAAGGGGGGTGTTGTGCGAATTTTTCGCACAAGGCACTATTCACCCGCCCTTTTGCAAAATTGAGGCTCGTTCAAATGGTGAAATTTTTTTGGCTTTTGAAGGTGGGAAATGCTGGCTAAGGTAGGAAAAGGATTTTTCATGGTGGCTAGGCTTGGAAATTGGAGCTTTTCAAGAAGAGAATTTGGAATTTGGAAGCTCCTCTACCCGGCGGCAATGGGTTTCTTATGAAGAAACTGTGGCTTGAATCCTTAGCTTGAAGCTGTGGTTTGGTAAAAGCAAGGTTGAGATTGGTTTAGGGATGGATTTAGAGAGTTGAGTGAAGAATTGAAGGGTTTTTTGATGGTGGAAAGAGGAAGTGCGAATTTCGCACAAGGTGATGGGTAGTGCGAAAATTTCGCATTCCTGTGGTTCTCCAAGACAGAGAGCATGGTTTTTAAAATTTGTCACAAAAACGAATACGCACAAGGTTTGCACAAGGTTTGCATTCTTGTGAAATTCGCACTGAGATTTTGGGAAGGGACCGAGAGCATGGTTTTTTGAAAATTGGCACAAAAGCAAATTCGCACAAGGGATGTGTTGTGCGAAAATTGCTGAGTCTTGGTTTTTCTCCCCTGTTTTCCCTTGTTTTCACCATGACTTCATTCTTCAAGCTTTCCTACCTACATGTTAACACAAAAACCAATTTAAACCACATTAGAATGAACTTAAGGGCAAAAATAAAAATCAAAACAAGTTTAAAAATAAAAAATAAAATAAAAGAAAAAGATATGGACTAGCTAGTCTTTAGAAAGACTAAGTCCATCAAAAAATTTTTTTGATCCGGATTCAGCTTGCCCGGATCCCATATGAAGTTTGCATTTAAATCAATAGGAAGTGGCTTCAAAACTAGCTTGGAGGGTCCTCCCTAGCTGCTCCTTGTGAGTCCTCCTTATTGAACAGTGCTAAGATCTCTTCCCTTCTCCTCCAAGGAGACATGATGGCTAACACATCAAAGGGTTCAGGTAACCCTTCATCAAGCACTCCAAGGTTTTCATTCAGGTTCTCTTCTAAATTCTTGTCACAATGCTCTTTAACCAAAGTGTTGATCAAGCACACCTCCTCTGATCCTTCCTCCTCTTCAGTGTGAAGATGCCTCTCGTATAGGTGGAATACGTTTAGTTCCAGGGTCATGTTTCCAAATGTGAGCCGCATCACCCCATTCCTACAATTGATGATGGCATTGGAGGTAGCTAGGAAAGGTCTCCCAAGGATGATTGGCACGTAATTTGCCTCCTTAACAGTGGGATCAGTATCAAGCACCACAAAATCCACAGGATAGTAGAATTTGTCCACTTGAACTAGAACATCCTCTATCACCCCCCTTGGGATTTTAACTAACCTATCAGCTAAGGAGAGAGTGATAGTTGTGGGCTTCAATCCTCCAAGTCCCAATTGCTTGTACACAGAGTATGGGAGCAAATTCATACTTGCCCCCAAGTCTAGTAAAGCTTTCTCCACATGTGTCCCTCCAATGTTGACTGAAATGGTGGGGCATCCCGGATCTTTGTACTTAACTGGACACTTACTCTGAATGATAGCACTTACTTGCTTAGTGAGGAATGCATTCTTTGTCACATGTAACCCTCTCTTGACCGTGCACAAGTCCTTTAAAAACTTTGCATTTGTGGGGACTTGCTTGATCATATCAAGTAAGGGTATATTCACCTTCACTTGTCTCAAAACTTCAAGAATTTCTTATGAATTCTTGATTTCCTTCTTTCCATGTAGAGCTTGAGGAAAAGGGGGAGGCATATGTTTCTTCATCATATCCTCTTTAATCATTATCCTTGGCTCTTCTTCAATGCTTGATTTGGATGCACTTTTCTTCCCACTCTTCTCTTCTTGGTTATTGCTCTCTTTAACCAAGGTTTTCTTTGACATGAGTTCTTCATCTTGCCTCACTTTAGGCAAGGGTTGATCAACCTCCTTTCCACTCCTCAAGGTGATCACAGCTTTGACCTCCCTCAACTTTGAAGACTCCCCCTCTTGGGTTTCAACTTCATGAACACCCTTTGGATTTTGGCTTGGTTGAGAGGGAAACTTTCCTTTCTCATTCACTGTGTTGAGGTTGGTAAGCCTAGAGATGGAGTATTGAATATTATCTATCGTCTGATATAGATCATTTTGCATCCCCTCCATTCTCTTAATTTGAGAACTCTCAACATTTTCAATCTTTTGGTGCAATTGGGAGTTGATTGCCTTTTGTTCACCTACAAAGTCATTCATGACTTTACTTAGGTTCGCAATGGCTTGCTCCACCGAAGAGGTTTGTTGAGGTGCTTGGGTTTGGGCTTGTGGTTGGTATGGAGGTGGTCTTGGTTTCCAAGAAAAATTTGGATGGTTTCTCCAGCTTGAATTATAGGTGTTTCCATAAGGTGCATTGTTGTTAGGCCTAAATTGCCCCACAACATTGGCTTGATCACCTAACATCTCCCTCGCAGCTGGCATGGTTGGGCACTGATTACTACCAAAAAGTGCTATTTTGTAGACCTAATTATAATGGTTTTAAGCACCTTTGAGTAGTAATCATATTCATTTAACCCAATTAATTCATTAAGGTCCTTAGTAATTGGTTTTAACCATTTTGTGGCAAGTTTACATGTTTTTATCAGCTTATGAATCAATTCAAGCATGCCAAATGATGGAGGAGCTACTTGGACAAGTTATGGCAAAGCTTTTGGAAGCTCAAATTCATGAAGAACCAAGCTTTGGAGCTCCATAGCCCTTTGCCAAAGTCGTTCAAAGTATGCAAGGAAAGAACAATGGAAAAGAGGAAAAGCAAGCAAAGTGAAGAGAAGAAAAGAAGACAGCAGCTGCAGTCTTCTTTCACACTTTTGGAGCACTTCCCGAAGTTCATTTTTTACATGCTATATACCATTTCAAAGCTCTGGAAGTCAAAAATCCAACGCTTCAAACCGTGTACGATTTGGAGCTGAAATGAGGAAGATATGGCCTTCGGAAGCCAACTGCTCCAGGTTGTGCGAAAATTTCGCATAACACCTTCAAAATTCGCATAACCCATGCGTGGTGCGAATTTTCCTCTGTTTTTGCCGACTTCACTTTAGATTTTTTCCGTTGTATTTTTTGATGTAATTTCCTTTCTTATCCTTGTAACTAACCAATCACAAGCTTTTGCTTTTGTAAAGACTATATAAGGGGTGGAAATCACCTCTTGAAATATAGAACATAGGTTACGTTTTACACTTAGAATATATACAGAGCTCTCTCGTCTCTCTTTTCTCTTTACTATTTTATTTTCTTGGAAGCCAAACAGCCTCTGAGGGCTTTTCCTCAGAGGATGATTGGCTAAAACTTTTAGTTTCTCAAAGTATGGATGTTATGTGATGGCTTGAATGCAATCCCATGGAAATTTCTCGCACCCGGAAGGTAAGGTAGACGTTTTTCATTAAAGGTTCATTAATGCAAAGTTTGGTTTTTTATTTCCTTTGGACAACTTCCAACGGCCAATACTTGATAAGCTTTTGGATTTCTATCCATTAGTTATCTCCTACGAGCTATTGGAAGGTGAGGTTTTCAATTCCAAGTTTTGTATTAATCCATTAGAACCAATTTCAATGGCCATTGAAAGGTGAGTTTATCACCTAGAATGACTTTGAGTTGCCAATATTTGGTAAGCTTTTGGCTTTAGACCATTAGTTATCTCTTACGAGCCATTCAAAGGAAGACTAAGGTGAATAACCATTGATGAAATTCACTACCATCTGTTTTGTCATTTTAAAGGATTAAAACTTGATTTGCTAAATCCATACTAGTTCGGGAAGCAAGCATCACCATAGTTGCAACCCCAACGCGAGGAGCCTATCCTAAGATTTCCAATTTGCATAAGAGTCAGAGCATAACTATCCTATCTTTGAGAAACTTGTTTTTACACCCTTTCATTTTAGTCTTTAATGTTAGCGTAGATTAGTTTAAATCTTTCTAAAACATTTACATCTTATTTTAAAGCTAACATCTATAAGAAAATCACCTATTTTCCTAATTTGAATATCACTAGTGTTTGCGAAAACCCTTCCCAGTGAACGATCCTAGAACCACTATGCTATAGTAGCTTGGCTACTTTAGTAATAGTATTTAAGGTATAAATTTTGTTGATACGCCTTTAAAGCTAAGCTACCATGAGTCTCATCAAATGGCGCCGTTGCCGGGGATCGAATCATGAGTTGAATCAAATGGCGTCGTTGCCGGGAAAGGTGCCACAAGCACAGTGAAGAAACCATTAAGGGTAACTTGTGATCTTCATCACAAGTTTGGTGAGTTTTCTTATAATTTTTTTTTAGTTTAGTTTTTATTTAGTTAAATTTTTTATTCTCTTTTCTTTTATTTTTGTTTTAATTTCAATTTGTGCATTCCTTGTTGGATTCGAGACCAAGAGGGAACCCTGGTACAAGTTGAAAAAAAGAGCCTTAGTTGAATATCATTTTTTTTTTGGAAATGGAAATTCCACATGAAGATCAAAGCTCTCATTATGATCATGAGAAGGACAAATTTGCATACCTATCCATGAGGGATCGGATTGAATTAGGGAAAAGGAAAGTTCAACAAAGCCAATGGGGTAGTAAGTATGCTTTGAATGGAGATGATTCATATGAGCATACGGTAGGGGAGTGCCTTACCATTCCAACTGTGAGAGACATGTACGGTTACCAAAGCTCCTACACCTCAAGTTGGAATAACCATCCCAACCTTACAACCCAACCTCAACCTCAACCATCAATGAGTACATCTTCATTGGAGCAAGCCATTTTGAAGATAAGCAAAGTCATGGAGGACTTTGTAGGTGAGCAACAAAAGATCAACTCTCATCTTAATGAAAAGATTGATAATTTGGAGAGTTCAATAAATGTAAGAATGGAGGGGGTTTATAATGATCTATCACTAAGGATAGAAAAAGTTCAAGACTCCATTGAGAAGCTCACCAATCTCGACATAGCAAGGGGGAAAAGGAAGCTTCCTCCTCAACCCCACCATAACCTTCAAGGAACCAATGCAAAAAGATCAAGGAAAGTGTTGAAGATTGAAACTTTGGTGGGGGATTGCTATGACAACTCTATGGACCAACCTTCCATTGAAAATCATAAGGTTCAAGATGATAAAGGGTCACCTGAACCCTTTAAAGCATCCACTTCTCTAGGGAAGAGAAGAGAAACGAATTCCCTTGGACCAAATGGGAAGGATGCCAATTTTGTTTGGGATCCAGGGGGAATTCAGCATGAAGTGGGTGTGTGAGTGAGGATGAGCTAAATAGTTCATCTTCTTTTTGGGGTACATGCTATCAGCTTCATTTAAATTCTATGCTTTCTTTAAATTTATGCATGTTTTAGTTTGAATTCTTAGCTTTAATTTAGTTTTAATATGTTTTTAAGATGAGTTTTGAAGTGTTCATGCAGGTATGATGCTTGCAAAAATCGAAGTTATGGTGAAAACAAAGGAAAACAGGGGAGAAAAGCCAAAAACAGAGCAATTCGCACCACCCCATTTCGGCAACTGTTGGGCACATTTCGATCACTTCCCGAAGTTCATTTCATGCGTACTATATCTCGTTTCAAATCTTGGGAAGTCAGGAGTCCATAGGTTCAAACGGTGCTCGATTTGGAGTTGAAACGAAGAAGTTATGGCCGTTTGAAGATGACTGTGCAAAGCTGAACGGGAATGTTGCAGCCGCACCCCATTTTGCTACTGTTGGACACGTTTTTGGAGCACTTTCTGGAGCTCAAATTATGCATACCATATGTATTTTTGAAGCTTAGGAAGCCAGGAGTCCATTACTTCAAACGGTGTGCGATTTGGATTTGAAACGAAGAAGTTATGACCATTTGAAAGAATCCAATTTTGCATTTGGGCGGGTGAATAGTGCCTTGTGCGAAATTTTCGCACAACACCCCCCTTGTGCGAATTTTTAAGCTTCCCCTGTTTTAGCCAAAAATCTCCAATTTTAACACCCCTGCAAGCTACATTCAAATGTCATTGCAACTTATATCCGTATACCATCATGGCATGGACCCTTTGAGCCTTGTCCTCAGCTGCTCAAAGTGGGGATCACTCATCATTTTTGTAAATATTTAGTATAAATTCCTCTCTCATTCAATTTTTGAATTTTGAAACAGGTGGTTCAACCTTCTCAACTCCAAGTCCACATCACATGAGGTACCACTTCCTTCCTCCTTATTTTTGATTCAAACATTGAGGACAATGTTCATCTCGGTTGGGGGGAGAGATGAGGAAGTAAGTATTAGTTTAAATTTTTATCATACTTAGTTAAATTAGCTACTTTTTGTTTAAATTTTAAAATTTTGCTTTAAACTCCATGGATATTAAGGATTAACTCTCAAAATTAAATGAGAGAAGTCGAGTTTCAACTTGATTACATGAGTCTTAGAGTTTGTATTATGCTCTTCTAAAAGTTGATGAATTGTTGAAACTCCCATTGCATGCAAACTTATCTCTTCCACCTTAAGCTATTCGCACACACATACATTAGATTTCGGTTATAAGATGTGAAACTATCTCACCCTCTAAGCTTGAGAAATCATAATTTGACACCTTTAACCTCTCTTTAATAGTGTTGGGACACCTCATAAAGACCAATGAGTCTTTGAAAAAAATAGAACAAAGAAAAAGAAAAAGAAAAAAAGAAAAAAAAATATATAGAATAAACTTTTTTGCTTGCCTTGAAACCTGAGGATGGTCACATGATTGGCAAATGGTTGGTATGGCATGGTTGGGCACTCATCTACCACATGATCACATGATTGGCAAATGGTGCATGGCATGACATGGGCTTGTGTCTCGAAAATGGCTTGGACTTCATGCATCTTTTTCAACTCAAGTTCTTCCAACCTCCTTGCTATTGTTGCCACCTTAGCTTTCATGTCCATGTCTTCACTTAACACGTACATTCCACCCTTTGGATTTTGAGTTGGTTGAGAGGGAAACTTCCCTTTCTCTCTTAAGTTAGGCTCATCCCATCCTCTTGACACCTCAGACACATAACTTAAGAAGTCCATGGCTTATTTTGGATTCTTACTCATAAAATCTCCCCCACACATGGTTTCAAGAATTTGCTTCATGGAGGAAGACATCCCATCATAAAAATAGCTCACCAAGAGCCATGTATCAAAGCCATGGTGAGGACAAGCATTGATGGCCTCCATATACCTTTCCCAACATTCATGGAACTTCTCATTTTCTTTTACAGAAAAGTTTGAGATTTGTCTCTTCAACCCATTGGTTCTATGGGTGAGGAAAAATTTCTTCAAAAATTCAGCCTGAAGATCAATACAATTCCTTATGCTCCTTGGCCTTAAAGAATTAAGCCATATTTTTGCCTTGTCCTTCAAAATAAAAGGGAATAGCTTGAGTCTCATCAAATCTATTGAAGCTCCCCCCTCTCTAAAGGCATTGCACACCTCCTCAAACTCCTTGATGTGGGCATATGGATTCTCACTTTCCATTCCATGGAAATTTGGTAGGAGGGGCACAATATGGGGCCTTATAATCAGCTGCTCAAGAGGAGGTACAATGCATGAGGGTGCACTCATCCTTGGTGGGTGCATTCTATCCCTCATGGATAGATATGCATTTGGATTGCCCCCTTGACCGTTTTGAGAATTCTGATCCTCTTATGGAGGGTCCATGATGTTTACACAAATATCCAACTTTGTGTCCTGAGGATTCTCAATCCTTACTAATCTTCCCTCTTGGTCCCGAATCCAATAGGGCATGCACAAGTTACAACTTACCTGATAACAAAACAAAGACAACAAAAACAAAAGAAAACTAGAAGAAAGTTAAGGTTAGAAAGAAAACCAAAGAAATTCTAAAATTAAAAGAAAGGAAATGAAGTTAGTAAAAAAGGAATTCACCAAACTTGTGATGAAAATCACAAGTAGCCTCTAAAAGGTTCTATCACTGTATTGTGGCACCATCCCCGGCAACGGTGCCATTTTTGATTCCGTCAAAATCCAGTCGGGTCATTCAATCAAAAACATTTATAAAACCTATGACCTCATACTAGCGTAGCAAAGCTACTATAGCATAGTGGCTCTAGGGTCGAACTCTGGGATGAGTTTTCATTCTACCAGTGATATACTCAAGATTAGAGATTGAATTTAATGATTTCCTTTATAAAAAACTTAAAGTTTAAAAGAAAATAAAATTTGTTTTGAAAGGTGTTTGAAACTAAACTAACATAAAACTAAGTAAAAATGGAAGAAAGAAAGTTTCCCAGAGCTAGGGTTGCTAGGATCAAGTTCAGAATGCAAAGTGGAAAATTCCGGATTTTTCTCCTATCATTGGGGATTTAACCTATAGTTATTTCCCGAACCGGTATAGATTTAACAATGAAGATTTAATCCATAAAAAGTCAATAGAAATGGTAGTCAAGGTCCATTAATGGCTTTAGACACTATGGGTCTTCACCTTGAGTCACTTTCCAATGGCTCGTACATGATAACTAATGGACTGATATGGATCTAGCAATAAGCATCAACAGAGACCTGAAGCTTACCATGTATTGGCCATTCAAAGTGATTCTAAGGGATTTAAAGCAAAACTTTGGATTTAGAAGCCATTTATGAACTCCAACTACCTGTATTTAATGCACGGGAGTTTTCCACCTTTGCATCTGAACTTTTCACCTAGCTTCCTTCACTCCAAGAAACCAAAAGTTTAGCCTCTCATCCTCTGGGAAAACATCCTCAGAGGTTGTTTGGCTTCCAAGAAAAATAAAATAGTAAAGAGAAAAGGGAAACAAGAGAGCTCTGTATTTCACTAAGTGTAAAATGTAACATATATGTTCGTTTTTTCAAGAGGTGATTTCCACCCCTTATATAGTCTTTACAAAAGCAAAAGCTTGTGATTGGTTAGTTACAAGGATAAGAAAGGAAATTACATCAAAAAATGCATAGTAAAAGATCTAAAGTGGAGTCGGTAAAAACAGAGGAAAATTCGCACCACGCATGGGCTGTGCGAATTTGGAAGGTGTTGTGCGAATTTCGCACAAGCTAAAGGTGTTGTGCGAATTTCGCACAAGCCTGGATCAGTTGTCTTCTGAAGGCCATATCTTCCTCATTTCAGCTCCAAATTGTACACGGTTTAAAGCGTTGGATTCTTGACTTCCTAAGCTTTGAAATGGTATATAGCATGTAGAAAATGGACTTTGGGAAGTGCTCAAAAAGTGTGAAAGAAGACTGCAGTTGCTGTCCTCTGTTTTCTTCATTTTCTCTTTGCTTCTCTTTGCTTCTCTCCTTTGCTTGGCTTGTCTTAATGATCCAAAAAGCTGTCAAAACACTAAAACTAGCCACAAATATGATTAGAAGTCATTGCTAGGTCCTTAACATGCCAATTGGGATAAAGATGGAGAACTACTACACAAAAGTGCTTAAAACATAATGAATTAAAGGTGTAAAATAGCACTTTTTGGGTAGTAATCACTATCTTGTTTTGCTTTCACGACATTATTTTATCCTTCATACTGCTTTACCTTTGGCATAGTTTTTTGTATGTGTGCAGGTTACAAGGTTGGAATATAAATGATACAAAGCGATGCAAAGTATTTCCTTAGTCTGTTTTTTTTAGCGTTAATGTGTGTTATGTAAACTCCTTTATTAGAGTTTATCACAAAATTGCCAAAGGCGGAGATTGATAGGACATTGAGTCTTATTTATATGTTGGCAATTTTGTTCCAACTAATGTTTGACCATAAAAGTCTTTTTAGATAGTGACTTGCCCTCCATTGAAGATTAAGGGTTGTAGTTCATCGAACCAGGAAGTCATAGGTATGTCTAAAAATGTTTGACTTGTGACATATGAGGCTTCTTTGAGGTATAAAAGGTTTTGTATCATTTTTGAACTTAAAATGTTTTAAAATGATTTTTCAAAGTAAGTAGGTGTTGCTCAAGTAGTAAAGATCGATCAAGCTAAGCGCTATAGCAATTTAAGCCCACTCAAGCGGTCATGACAATCCTATCGAGTTTAGAAATGGATTTTGGATGAATTTCACTCAAACTCTAATTTGGGAACTTAACATACCAAAACTCTTTGGTATTTTCCTATAAATACCTCATTATAACCCCTTAAGGGTTAGAGATCTCACTTTAGTTGAGAGAGTTTCATTGGAAAGATCATTTTAAATCTCTTAAAGAGGAAGCTTAAAGTGCCACATATTTCTTAATCTCTCATTCGAGGATTTGAATCTTTGAATCGCAGATTGAAGACCTTAATCCCTTCAGATTGGTCAAAGGATCTACTAAGGAGCAATAGAGAGTTGTTGTGTCGCAGACATGGATCAAGTTGTAGGTATTATAGAGTAAGTCTTTAGGGTAAAGTGGCCAAGTAAATCTATATAACTTGAGTTCGAATAGTAAATTTAGATTGGTATGTCTTAGACCTTATGGTTTTTTATCTCCATAGTTTATGGGGGTTTTCCACATAAAAATCTTATGCCTCATTACATACCTATTTATTACTACTTATATTTTGGTTGATGATATTGATAAACTTTTTTACTAATTGGTTAGTTTGTTATTGAGGTTTTTGAGTTAGTTATACTTATAACTAATTATTGTTTTCCTTACCTTTTATCAAGATATCTTTTGATTGGTTTGTTAGGATTGTTATTGAGTTTTTTAGGTTGGTTATTCTGGTGGTTATTATTATCCCTAACATATCTCAATATATATTTGAGATATTAACAATTATATTATTTTATCCCTAACAAATTGTAGGGTATCCCTAAAAGTTAAAAATCATATTTTTATATACCTAAAGATTTTAAGTATAATCCATTTAGTTATTTGGGTTATCCCTGATATCTATTGGAGTAAGAAAAGGTTGGTTATAATTCATAAATATTGATTTAAAATTTTAAATCACCCATTCACCCTCTTCTGGATGTTCCCTATTAGACTTTTAGTTGTTGATCAAGTGGTCTTAAGTGCAATTCCCATTTTTCAAAGTGAAAAAAATATTCCCACCATATTTTTAGCAATAAAAAGTAAATTCGTAGTGATAGGTAATATTTACCATGAATAATTTTATCGTTAAAAGTGGAGTTAAGGAAAAATGTCATACATTCAACAATAATTATTCTTGTCATATTTTTAGTGACTAAAAGGAAATTTGTGGCTAAAAGTGACATTTTATCATAAAATTTAGTTTATGGCAAAAAATTCATGGTAAAAAGTGATATTTATTGTAGTGACTTTTCATAAAAACCTCATTTATTTTCCAAATTGCAATATTAATGACTCAATAGTGATGATTCCAAGTCAAAAGGGTATCGCCCTTAAGCACTAGAAATACCCTAAAGCAACCCTTAAACTCCATTTTCCAAATATATAAAAGTTTGGTTATTTTGCTCAAGCCTAATAGTCTTCTATTTGTTAAATTGTTGCATTAAGAGCTCAATAATGGCCATTTCAAATCAAAAGGGTATTTAAGTACTTGAAATGCCCTAAAGCAACCCCTAAACTCCAATTTCCATATATCAAGAAATGGTGTCTTTATTTAAATGATAGGGATCCAAAAATTAGGTGAATATAAACTATGAAGACCTCATGAGCAAAGTGGGATGCCCTAGGGCTCTCTTTCCTCAACCCAAGTGACTACTCACTATACATTAAAAAAAGAAAACATAAATAAATTGAATGAATAGAGCAAAGATTAGACAACTAAGCATATGAATTAACAAAAACAAGAATGTAAAGAAAAACCAAAAACATGAAAAGAACTTCCAAGATCTCTTCTTCCTCCAAGGTAGACTCCAAGAACCAGGCCAACAAGTACATCCAAAACTACCCCTAAGGGAGAGGATCCAAACCCCCTCAATGGTTGTTTATTCCTTTCTTATATTCACCCTAAGTTCCTTCATGTGAGAGCATCACCCCTCCACATGAAAAAGGCCCATGGTTTAGAATTAGTAAGTCATTGGGCCTAGCCCATTTCCTTGAGTTTAAACATCAGAAAAAGGTCACTTTTGGGCTATATTCACATGCTCCTTAATTAAAATAAGGGGGCAACGACTAGGGAGTGGTGCCCTTTATAGAGCCCTTGGTAGCACCCTTTTGAGCTTATATAACACTCATATTTCTCTAATTAATTTCTTGAATGTGGTTAGATCTCCAAAATTTCTTAAATGTGGTTAGATCTATGTTCAAAAAGTGAGAAATCCAACAAAATTAGTTTCAATTCGATTGGACAAGTGTAACCCCTTCGATCACCTTATAACATTTTATTGGTTGGACAAATATTGCACCTAAGACCTCCTTTCACTTTTGGTTTTTCAGTTCAATTCACCCTTCATCCTTGCAACTAGGATGTCCCAAGAAGAGTATCAAGGTCATCATTATTCATGAAATATAATTTTGAACATAAAAATATCAAAGAAAATTGGACATCTACAAGATGACATACAATTGCTTAGTTGAAGGGTGCTTTTAATGATATACTCAAGTATAAGATGCAATATTTGACCCTATATTTATGCAAAATATAAAATAATAATACCCATAATAATGATTCTTTCAAACATTCAAGAATAAATGGAATTCAAGTGTTCTTTTTATGGTGCAAGTATTTGGTGAGTAATATTGATAGCACAATGGTTTTGTGAAATTGGGGTGTTTTTTAAAGTGTTCTTTTTATGGTATAAGTATTTCGTAAGTAATATTGATATCAAAATATTTTATGAAATTTAGGTGATTTTTTATTATGTAATTATTTGGTAAGCAACGGTGTTCTTTCCTTAATGATGATGGATTCCTTAGTGGTGACGGATTCTTCTAAACGTTCAGGAATATATTGAATTTCAGTGTTCATTTTATGGTGTAAGTATTTGGAAGTAATATTGGTGTGAAAATATTTTTATGAAATTTGTGTGATTTTTTATCATGTTTATATGGTAAGTAATGGTGATGTCAGAATATTTTTATATTTACTATATTTGTTAATTATTAACTGTTTTTAATTGATGTCGATGGAGTCCTCAACATGGTAAAGAATCGTGCTACCAAATTATGATGGATGAGGATGGATTTACAGCTAGGACATTCAATTACGGCTACATCTAGGATTTGGGTGTCACCACATTATTCACCCTCAAGTCAATTGGCGAACGACTCCCACTTCCTTTGTTTCCTCTTCATACATCTTGCCTCTCAACGCCGACACCCATTCCTATCTCTCTTCACTCCTCTTCTCCACCACCTTGGCCGAGCAGATCCAAAACCACAAACAACCCATAAGAAGCTATTGGAGATGGAGTAGACAAGACTTCTTTCCAGAAGAGTCTTTCCAGAACTTGGCTTCATACAGAACTGCTCTTTTGCAGACGTGTTTCAGGCTCAAGGACCGCCTTCTGAGCCGATCCTCCGTTGCAAACGAGGTGTTTCTTCAACAGAGGGAGAGTGAAAACCCCTTGAAAAAGTGCCTCACCTGGTGGGACTTGGCCTGGATGAGCTTCGGCTCAGTTGTTGGGTCTGGCATATTTGTCATCACTGGGCAGGAAACTCGTGACCGCATGGACCCGCCATTGTATTATCATATGCGGCTTCGGGTCTCTCTGCATTGCTTTCCGTGCTTTGTTACACTGAGTTCGCAGTTGAAATACCCGTTGCAGGAGGGTCTTTCTCTTATCTTAGAGTAGAATTAGGCGACTTCGTTGCATTTCTCGTGGCCGGGAACATTCTCTTGGAGGCCATTGTTGGTGCTGCTGGTCTGGCTCGGTCTTGGTCCTCCTACTTTGCCAGTATGATCAATACAAATGCCGATTTTTTGCGAATTCGGGTGAGTCATTTAGCAAATGGTTTCAATCTGTTGGACCCAATAGCAGCCGGTGTTTTGTTAATTGCAGACGGTATAGCCATGTGCGGGACAAGGGGGACATCTATTTTGAACTGGATCAGTTCTGTGATAAGTTTTATGGTAATATTGTTTATTATTATAATTAGGTTCATTCGTGGAAAGACTTCAAATTTGGTCCCCTTCTTTCCGTATGGTGCAAGAGGGGTTTTCAGGGCTGCGGCAGTTGTGTACTGGTCCTATACCGGTTTTGACATGGTTGCGACCATGGCTGAAGAAACCAAGAATCCCACCAGAGACATACCACTAGGTTCGGTTGGTTCGATGACAATGATCACTGTTGTTTATTGCTTGATGGCCTTGGTCCTTTCCATGATGGAAAAAAACAACGAGTTAGATGTAAATGCTGCTTACGCGGTTGTGTTTGAAAGACTTGGCATGAAACGGGCTAAGTATCTTGTGAGTATATGCGCCCTCAAGGGCATGACCACGAGCTTGCTAATTGGAGGCCTTGGGCAAGCTCGATACATGACCCAGATTGCAAGAGCTCATATGATTCCACCCTGGTTTGCCCTTATTCACCCACGGACCGGAACCCCCATAAATGCAACTCTACTGGTGGCCATACCCAGTGCTACAATCGCTCTTTTCTCTAGCTTGGATGTATTGTCTAGTATTTTTTCATTCTGTACACTCTTAATCTTTTCGTTGATCGTTGTTGCATTGCTTGTGAGGCGATATTATGTGAAGGATACTACTGTGAAGCGTGATTTGGTCAAATTTCTGGCTTGTTTATTTGTTATTATTGGATCATCGATTGGAATAGCAGTGCTTTGGAATCCAAACAAGACAGGATGGATTGGATATGCAGTTGCAGCATTTATTTGGTTTCTCAGAACTTTGGGGATGGCGTTGCTTCCGAAGCAGCGAGTTGCAAATGTCTGGGGTGTTCCACTTGTCCCCTGGCTGCCATCTCTGTCAGTTGCGATGAACCTGTTTCTCGTAGGATCACTGGGTTATCAGGCATTCTTGAGGTTCGTCATTTGCAGTGCAGTAATGCTAATTTACTATCTTTTTATTGGTCTCCATGCAACTTATGATGTGGCTCGTCAGAATCAACAAGCATAAAAAAATTGAACAAGGAATCATAAACAAAGGTATGGAATTGTGATTTTGTTAATTAACCAGTTGTCTTCATTGTGGTTTATATTCTGCAAATTGAATGTGCTTGATATCTGGAGTATTTTAACGCTACGATTTAACTGCTTTCTTTGTTAATTTTTCTTTATTTTAGATGACTGGAAATTAATGTTGAGGACAGACTTAATCCTATGGTATTAATTTGTAACATTATCAATGGATTCAATATTTAGGAGACAATCAACTTTGTTTTTCTCCTTATAAATCCTCTCACGACATTTAGGTTCCTTAAATAAGAACTATTATGGCAAAGAATACGCATGTTAAAATTTTAACATGGCCTACCTTGCCTCATCATGGTTGGCCATGTTATACCTTGGTTATGCACTTTGAACCAATTCTTCAAGATAGGCCTCTTTCTTGTTTGTTATGGAATTTATTTGTTCACTGAGAAAATTTTAAAAATTGCTGCAATAGTTTTAAATGGATATTTTAAATGAAATATTTGGTCCTGATTGGCCTTTTTGCTTTATTAAGCCATACAGCTTTAAAGATGATTTCTGTTGAGTGGACAAGAGATTCCCAATGAATGACATGCAGATCATATTTGAGATAAAAAGAACCATTTCCTCTAACTATTTGCTTCAGGGGACTTTTAGAAATCACTGTAAAGCTTAGATGTTGATAAGCCTAGATTTGTTAGACTTACTGCTATTAGAACAGAGAAAAATCAAACTCTGAATCTGTATGTCGCCATAGGCCAAGAAATATGTATAGGAAAATTTGAAGGAAGATTGGTTTGGTGAACTTGAATTAGCATATGGAAGCATAGAGTGGTAATGTTACGTCTGATTTTGTAAGCTCCTTATTTAATTTATTATTTATAATACTGTGCCTGCCCTTTCTTAATTGATTTTATTGCGTGAGGGTTTCACAAAAAAGAAAGCTACTACGTCAATTCACTATATTGAATTTGGGTCTTTGGGCTTAAATTTGGTCATTTTCTTTATTTTTCCACCATATTGGGGTTTAAGATTCATATGGGTATTTCATCTGTGGTCAAGGTTCATTTAAGAATCCCATTTGGGAGGTTAATCCCATGCTAATTTTTATTTAAAGGGTATTTTAGGTATTTTACATATGTATTATTTTGTCATAATTTTATCATTATATAAAGGATTATTAGATATGACCCTTTTTAGGTTGAGGGTGTGTCAAAATAGAGAGGTGGATTAGGCTTGAGATCACCCTGTATTTTTCTTTTGATTATAGTGAAAATTTTATACGGTAAAGTGGATGTAGCTCTCATATTGAGAGTGAAACACTATAAATCTATATGGATTAGGCTTGAGATCACCTTATATTTTCCTTTTTGATCATAGTAGAAGCTTTTAATTGCAAAGTGAATGTAGCGCTCACATTAGGAGTTGATCACTATAAATCTTTTGTGTGTAGAAAGTCAAGAATATGTGTACTAATAAGACACATGGGATTTAAGGGATTTTACTGTGTTTTGACTTTCCTTAAGGATTTAGGTAGGATATTACCCAGATTCCTTGTTTTCATAGTTTATTATGTTTCCTCTTTTAGAGGAATCTATTTAGGAAGTTTAATTTTCTATATCCCATTAGTAGAGGAATGGAATTACGTTCTCTCTTTTATTTATTTTCCCTAGTGATTCTTTATTCAAACAAGAAAAAGAATCACTATTCTTTCTATTGCAGTTTCTTGATGGTATCATAGTGTGATTATGAAACCTTTTTTTTCTGAATGATAAAATACGAGATGGCCACTAAAAGGCAAAGCTCCACATATGAGGTCACGTCCAATCCAGGAGTTGTCATCACAAGATCTAATGAAGGGTCTAAAAAAATTGCTTCCCATCATAGGCCATAAATTGAATGGCCACAACTACCTCCAATGGTCTCAGTCTGTGATGATGTTCATTTGTGGGAAAATCAAAGATGATCATCTCACCGGAGCAATAACCATTCTAAAGAAAGAAGATCCAATTTTCAAAGTCTAGAAATCAAAAAATAATATGGTAATGTCTTGGTTGATTAATTATATGATTAATGAGATAAGAGAAAATTTCCTATTCTCTGGTACTGCGAAAGAGATTTGGGATGTAGCCAAAGAAACCTATTCCAATTCTAAAAATACATCAAAACTATTTTCTATCAAAAGTATCCTTCATAAACTTCGGCATGGAGATTCCTCTATCACCCAATACTTCAATTCCCTTAGGTGTCAATGGCAACAACTTGACCAGTTCAAAGTGCACAAGTGGAAGTTTCCTGAAGATGAAGTATTGTACAAACAGATCATCAAGAAGTGTGTGTTTGCACTCCTTATGGGATTAAACAAAGATCTTAATGAAGTACATGGAAGAATTTTAGGAACAAAGTCATTGCCCAATGTTCGAGAAGCTTTTTAAGAGGTTCGTTTGGAGGAAAGTTTCCAAAAGGTGATGACGGGATCATCAAGTTCCTCATCCATTGGAGAATGATCTACTTTGGTTGTTTGTGGTTCCCAATAGGCCCTAAACAACAATAGCATACCAAGGTAGGGACAACCTTGGTGCGATCGCTACCGAAAACCTGGTCATACCAAGGACACTTGCTAGAAGATTCGTGGAAAACCAACAGCTTAGAAACCTGCACGTCTTTCCAATGACAAAGAGAGTCGCAGACATCTTGTTTCTACCAACGACAACACCACTTCTTCAAAACCAAACCTGTTCAACAAATAACAAATGGAACTACTCCACAAAATGTTCACTTAATCATAGAGTAACAACATGATTGGTACAAGTTCTTTCGCTCAAATAGGTAATCTTATTAGTGCCCTAAATGTGAAACAAGGGTCATGGATAGTGGATTCTGATGCCTCAGATCATATGACGGGTGATGTCTCTATTTTAAGAAATTATAAACCATGTAATGATAGACTTATTGTTAGAATTGCATATGATTCTTTATCCAAAGTTGTTGGAATCTATTTTGTTTGCATCTCAAACCAATTAACCCTCAATTTGGTTTTATTAGTGTCAAAACTTGATTGTAACCTTTTGTTTATCAATAAGCTCACCTATGATTGGAATTACTATGTTAAATTTATTCCTAATCTTTGTGAATTTTAGGACTTGGACTCGACGAAGACGATTGGCAGTGTAGAGGTGTGGTCAGGGCTTTATCTCCTCAAAGTTAATGATTTCACAAGCTCTCAAGCTCACAAGGTTGTGTCCATAAGTCAATGTCAAAATAACTCTTTGTCGTGTTTTAATTCTAATAAAGATATTGAAATCATGTTATGTCACTATCAGTTAGGTCATCTAAATTTTTCCTATCTTAAGAAACTCTTTCCCATATTATTCAAGAATAAAAGTTCAAAAAAAATTCATGTGAAGTTTGTCAATTCTCGAAACATGTGAGAAATTCTTATCCAAGTCTATCATATAAAAAATCACATCCTTTTTCCTTGATTCACTTTAACATTTGGGGGTCATCTAGAATTAAAAATTTAATAGAAACTTATTGATTTATTTCATTCATAGATGATCACACTAGAGTCATATGGATATTCCTTATGAAAGAGAAATCTGAGGTAGGTCAAATATTTAAAAACTTCAACACTATGATACAAACTCAATTTCAAACAAAAATACAATTGTTGAAAATTGACAATAGGAAAGAATATTTTGCCTCAATCTTAGGTGATTATCTATTGAGTCAAGGGATAGTTCATCAAAACTCTTGTGTTGACACTCTGCAAAAAAACAAAGTAGCTAAAAGAAAAAATAGGCACCTCGTTGAGGTTGCTAGGTCACTCTCGTTCACTACACATGTTCCTAAATTTTTTTTGGGGAAAAGTAGTTCTAACAGCAACATATCTCATAAATAAGATGCCCTCTCAACTACTCAACTTTCAAACTCCAAGTCATGTGCTCCTAAACTTTTATCCAAACACTAGAATTATCTCAACCATTCCCATGAAAGTGTTTGGGTGTTTTGCCAATGTCCATATCCATTCTCATAATAGGAGTGAACTTGATCCCTAGGTAATCAAATGCATATTCATAGGATATTCCTCCAATAAAAAAGAGTACAAGTGTTATTCTCCTATTACATGACATTTTTGCAATTCCATGGATGTTACTTTCTTCGAGTAAGAACCATTTTACACCAAAATTGATATTTAGGGTGAGAATTTTCCTGAGGAATATCGACTTTTGGACATTATTCCTATTGTTGTTACAACACCTACTGCTACTACTCCTTAGGTTGAAGTTATTATTTCCCCTTACCAACACACTTTATCTCCTAGTCAGACCAACACACTACTTCTATTATTGTTACAACACCTACTACTCTTACTCCTCAAGTTGAAGTTGCTATTTCCCCTAATCAGCACACTTTGTCTCCTAGTTTATCCATTTCTCTTACTCAAAACCCTGAGCTGTTATTTTTCAAAAGGAAAAGCATTCAAAAAGGAGTGAAGAACCCAATACACCATGAGCAAGGTCAGGAGTCCAACCTAAGTTCAGGCACTTCTAAAAATTCTCAAGGTAACATCTCCTTTGAACCTATCAATGTTGACTTACCTAGTGAGGACCTAAATAGACTAATTGCCTTGAGAAAGAGTGTGAGATCTTGTACTAATCACCCTATCTGTAATTTTGTATTCTATAAAGTTCTTTTTCTTAGCTTTGCGCCTTTTTCGGCAATCTCAATCAGGTACAAGTACCACATTCCATACGCGAGGCGGTCAAAATACTCGAATGGAAAACAACCATCTTAGAGGGGATTCAAGCACTTGAAAAGAACAAAACATAGGTCTTCGGAAGAGATCACGAGTGTAAGGAATATGAGTAAGTAGACCCTCAATTTTGTCCACCTAGCACATGTTCTACTAAGTATTTGTTCAGTACTTTATGGCAATTCCCTGGTGTCCCATTACTACTCATGTAGTCTATCTTTTCTAAGCCACCTTAAGGACTTTGTTTGAGAGATTTATCTAACCCCGTTGTGACTCTTGGCAGCCCTAATTTAGACTTAGGCCCACTTAGGCACCCTAGACCCATTTAGATACACTTGGCCCATTAGGCATCACCTTAAGCCCATTTAGATGCACTTGGCACCTTCTAGCTTGCACACATTCACCCTAGGTTACTTAGACAATCTTTCAGAATAGGTCACTTGCACACTTCTTTTGGCATAGCCCACTTAGGCGTGTTCTTGATTTTGGTTACTTCCTTTTCCGAGATAGGATGAGTATTGGCTTGACTATTTATTGCATGAAATGAATTTTTATTTTTTATTTTTGAGGGTTTGAGTTTGACATTTAAATTATTATAATCCATTGCATTACTTTAATTTTTTGATTTTTTCTAATTGCATACGTTTGATATTTATTTTTATACCCTTATCAATTTATTTGTTTATTTACTCACTTATTCATTTATTCTTTAATTCCATGAATTGACATTTTGGATTTTTGTGGCTATGTGATTTGATTTTCTATTTGATTTTATTCTATTTCCAATTACATGATTTCTTATTTCAACTTTATTTTTAATTTTGCATGAGACTTGGAGCCATCAAGGAGAGGAGATCACGACCAAATAGGGAAACTTGGAAGGAATCCGGGCTGCATATAGAAAGTGGGCAGATCATAGCTTTAAGAACGAATCCGGGCTGCATATAATTTGCTTTAAGAAGGACTCCGGGCTGCATATAGAAAGTGGGCAGATCATAGCTGAGGCACATCCGGGAGCATATGGAAAGAAGATTAAAGGGGATCTGATCACTTACAAAACAAGATACAGTTGCATCCTTGGGGAAACCTCCAAGTGAGCCACACATAATGGACTTCCCATATCCACGTGCACATAGGAAAAAATGGAAATAAGATATTCCATAAGGAGTGGGCTGCCTTATAAATAAAGGAGAGAATCCAAGCATAAACTAAGGAATAAAAGTCATTAACACATTTGAACTAAGTCATAAACTAAAATTAAGTTAATCCGAAATTTAAAAAAATAAAATTTACTTCACAAATTACTTAAACTAAGGAATAAAAATCACTAACTCATTTAAATTAAATCATAAACTAAAATTAAGTTAATTTGAAAATTTTAAAAATAAACTTTAGTTCACAAATTACTTAAACTAAGGAATAAAAGTCACTAACACATTTGAATTAAATCATAAACCAAAATTAAGTTAACCAGAATTTAAAAAAATAAACTTTACTTCACAAATTACTTAAACTAAGGAATTAAAGTCACTAACACATTCAAATTATAAGCTAAAATTAAGTTAATCCGGAATTTAAAAAAATAACTTTACTTCACAAATTACTTAAATTAAGGAAAAAAAGTCACTAACACATTCGAATTAAATCATAAACTAAAATTAAAAGGTGGATTAGAACTAAACTAATTGAGAATTTAAAAAACAAAATAAACTTTAACACAAAGAATTAATCAAAAACTGAAATTTGTTTAAAAGAAATCTAGACTAAATAAGAATATTATATGGAAAACTAACCTATGAAGTGAAAGAGAAAATCCCCTCTTGGTGACTAAGGTGATAGCCCGGTCTCTGCCTAAAGTCCCTTGCTCCCCTCCAAAGTTCCGCGTGAAAATTCTTTCCGCCTATTCCCCTCCGAAAAAAAAATTCCCTTATGCTTGGATTCTCTTCTTTATTTATAAGGCAACCCATTCCTTATGGAATATCTTATTTCCATTTTTTCCTACGTGCGCGTGGATATGAGAAGTCCATTATGTGTGGCTCACTTGGAGATTTCCCCAAGGATGCAGCCATATCTTGTTTGGTAAGTGATCAGATCCCCTTTAATCTTCTTTCCATATGCTCTCGGATGTGCCTCAGCTATGATCTACCCACTTTCTATATGCAGCTTGGATTCCTTCCTAAAGTCGTGATCTGCCCACTTTCTATATGCAGCCCGAATTCCTTCAAAGTTTCCCTATTTGGTCGTGATCTCCTTTCCTTGATGGCTCCAAGTCTCATGCAAAATTAAAAATAAAGTTGAAATAAGAAATCATGTAATTGGAAATAGAATAAAATCAAATAGAAAATCAAATCACATAGCCACAAAAATCCAAAATGTCAATTCATGGAATTAAAGAATAAATGAATAAGTGAGTAAATAAACAAATAAATTGATAAGGGTATAAAAGTAAATATCAAACGTATGCAATTAGAAAAAATCAAAAAATTAAAGTAATGCAATGGATTATAATAATTTAAATGTCAAACTCAAACTCTCAAAAATAAAAAATAAAAATTCATTTCATGCAATAAATAGTCGAGCCAATACTCATCCTATCTCGGAAAAGGAAGTAACCAAAATCAAGAACACGCCAAAGTGGGCTATGCCAAAAGAAGTGTGCAAGTGACCTATTCTGAAAGATTGTCTAAGTAACCTAGGGTGAATGTGTGCAAGCTAGAAGGTGCCAAGTGCATCTAAATGGGCCTAAGTGATGCCTAATGGGCCAAGTGTATCTAAATGGGTCTAGGGTGCTTAAGTGGGCCTAAGTCTAAATTAGGGTTGCCAAGAGTCACAACGGGGTTAGATAAATCTCTCAAACAAAGTCCTTAAGGTGGCTTAGAAAAGATAGACTACATGAGTAGTAATGGGACACCAGGGAATTGCCATAAAGTACCGAACAAATACTTAGTAGAACATGTGCTAGGTGGACAAAATTGAGGGTTTACAATAGGACATTACTAACCTACCACTAGGACAATGACCAGTGGGTTGCAAGTGGATTTTCACTTTCAGACACAAAGCTGATGGAAGTATAGAAAGATTTAAGGCATGCCTCATGGAAAAAGGGTCCACTCAATCCTATGGAATTGACTATCAAGGGACATTTTCTCCTATAGCAAAACTTGACACCATATGAGTACTCTTGTCCCTTGCATCTAACTTGGATTGGCCATTTTACCAATTAGATGTCAAGAATGCTCTCCTTAATGGTGACCTTGAAGAAGAAGTCTAAGTGGAAATTCCTCCCGGTTTTCACACATCAACTACAACCAACAAAGTTTGCAAACTCAAAAACTCCATATATAGCTTAAAGCAATCTCTACGTGCTTGGTTCGATAAATTCACCAAAGTGGTTAAACGATAAGGGTATATACAATGTCAAGTTGATCATACACTCTTTGTCAAAAAAATCACCAAAAGGTAAATCAACTATTCTAATAGTTTATGTAAATGACATTATCCTCATAAGGGACTTTGTAGAAGAAATGAGCAGACTCACGAGACTCCTAGCCAAAGAATTTATGATTAAAGACTTAGGAAATTTCAAATATTTCCTAGGCATGGAGGTTGCTCAATCACAGAAGGGTATCTTAGTCTCATAAAGCAAATATGTCATTGATCACTTCAAAGAAATTGGAATGTTAGGGTACAAATCGGTAGATACTCCTACAGATTCTGCCGTTACACTTGGAATCAAAGATGATAGTGTTAGGAACCCTGAATTACTTCATTTCCATGCCTTAGAACATGTAGAGTGCATGTAAATCTATCCTTGGCTCTTTAAATCTATCGCAATGGATAAACAGGTATTAAAAAACAATAAGAATACCATATAAAACATATATCTAGAGAATAAAGTCACATACCTTTGATATGAATGTTCCCAAATAAATTCTAATCAATGTAGATAACTCCAAAGTCGTATTAGATCTCGTAAACCCTATGATCTTCCGCCCGATGTCTCCAACCTTGATCTAGAGAATAAAGTCACATACCTTTGATATGAATGTTCCCAAATCGATTCTAATCAATGTAGATAACTCTAAAGTCATATTAGATCTTGTAAACCCTATGATCTTCTGCCCGATGTCTCGAACCTTGATCTTGGCACACTTCTGGTGGGGACAAAAAGAGGGTGAAGGCTATGGCTCTTAATCTTTCTAGATGATGGAATACAAAAGCTATGGAAATCCTAACCCCTAGGGAGTATTTATAGGGTTCCTAAGTGGGCTTAATTGACTTGAGCCCACATAAGCTTGGGTTATTTAATCTAGCCCAAAACAGGTCTTAATTTATTAATTAACCGAATAAGGCATACTAATTAATCAATTAGCCCAATCCAGAGACCTTGTTCACTTACCCTTATGCAATCTTGCATAATTACCCAAACACCCTTATGCACAAAAGTTAACCTAAATCCAATCCAACCCTCATAACCAATGCTAACAAGGTATATGAGCTTAAAGCAGGGACCACTGGGACCCATAGGAATACTTGATCCCTTAGAATCTAATTCCAAAGTTGATTCAACATCCCACTACAGAGAATCAACTGAACTCTAGTATCCTATGTAAATAACAGCAGGACACTAAGTGCATAAGTCCGTGACCTGTTATCCATTGTGTTTAGTCTCCCTATGAACTGATGTCTGTGGTCTAACAAGGCAAAAGCCATCAACCTTTCAAGACTATCTCTACCATCCTTGAGTTACAGATCCTCCTATTATGTGTTCAATTGATATATCTTAGTTCTCAAAAAAGCCTATGTCAAGTTCCACTTAAGGAACTACTATGACCATAGTTTCCATGAACACACCTCCTTAGGATCACCCAAGGGGACACACTATCTCAATCCTAAGAGATATCATGGTGCCTCTATTGAGAATACCTATTGCTACTAGCTTTCATCAATAATGACCTAATCCTAGGGAATATATATCAACTTATGATCTCACCCATAGGTCAAAGTCATTGCTAACTTTAGCACAAGCTCAATATTCTCTCAAAGTTGAGAGACAACACAATGAAGCAGCTTGTTGAGATCATGACTACTTGATAGCCTTAAGTCATGACTCACCGTAGGTCCTGTCCAATGTGTAACTATACACACACTAGTGCACTCACCATGGAAACCCATCATAATAGCCAAGACCAGTCATCCCTCCGATAGGAGATGGTGCACTACAACCTCTAATGGGTTGCCTAGACACATGAACCGGTTCTCAACAAGTCATCTATTTGCAAGGAACCTATGACTTAAATCTTCTGTGAAACTCCTAATGCACCTAAATCCTGTATAATGCAAAAGATGCAGGCAACAATGCTCATAAAGTATAATAAATGGAATAAGGATAGATAAAAGTGAAATCAGAACATCATTAAATAAATAATGAATTCTAAATTTATTACATCATGTCATGCTTTTAAAGGCTCTATCCTAACATTCTCTCACTAGCCCTCAAAGCATCATTCCTATAAAGCTTGTCGGATACTCATCTTAAACCTATGTTATCCCTATGACCAACAAGAACTCTCCTTGTCAATGTCTTGGTAAAGGGATCCACTAGGTTCTCCACATAAGGTATCTTGTCAACCATTATGTCACCCTCTAAACTATCTTAATACTTTGGAGTATAAGCACATAATCTCTTGTTCTCCTAAGATACTTAAGTATATGCTTGACAATTGTCCAATATTTTGGACTTGGATTAAACTAATATCTACTCACCATAACAGCTTCAAAGTAAATATTTGGCCTAGTACATAGCATCGCGTACAAAAGACTACCCACTATAGAGGCATAGGGTTACTGACGGCATGCGTTCTTTCTCCTAAGGTGTTTTAGGATACTGATCCTGAGAAAGGGGATTTCCATGCCTAAAAGGTAACAAACCTTTCTTGTAATCATGCATCACATACTTGACCAAAAGCTTATCTATGTACGTAGCTTGAGATAACGCGAGTTTCCTATTCTTATTGTCCCTAAAGACCTTAATCCCAAGAATATACTACACTTCTCCCAAATCTTTCATCTGGAACTGAGTAGAAAACCCAATCTTGACTGATGACAATAGCCCTACATCATTACCAATGAGTAGAATGTCATCAACATACAAGATCATAAAGACCACCATGCTTCCCTACACCTTCTTATACACATAAGGCCCTTTGCTATGAAAATATATGGTTACATCATATAGATGTTAATATCAAGATAATTTTTTAAGAACACTATCTTGACATCCTATTACAATATCTCACAAATAAGATACACCACAATAGGTAGGAGTGCTCTAATGGATCTGAATATGGCTATTGGTGAAAAAGTTTCCTATATTCAAAACAATGTTTCGAACTATAACCTTTAACTACAACCTAGCCACATAAATCTCAACTTTTTCCACCTACTCTTTTATTCTTCTTGTAGACCAACTTACACTTATGGGTTTCATCCCTTCAGGTGCTTCTACAAGAACCTAGACTACATAGAATCACAAGGATTCTAACTTTGCCTCCTAGCTTTTTATTAAAGATGTGCATCCATATCGCTCATTGCTTTATCATAATCTATGGGATCAATCTTATGTTCCTTTAGAATGGCCTCGAAAGACTTTCCCTAATACATGTCTGGTTGTTTAACAACCCTCTCACTACGACAAGGCATCAGTGTACTAGAAGTGGGAATGGTTGGTACTAGATCCATAGTATCTTGTGTATAGTGGAACTATCTTCCAATATTCTTCAATCTATATCATTGTTTGCCTTATTACATATCATATATTCTTCATTAGAAATCTGGTATTTGTAACAACAAACACCTTCTAATAATCTTGACTATAAAGTAATAATCCCTAAATCCTCTTGGATATCTTATAAAGTGATACACCTCATTAGAAAAAGAAGAGGTATTACAGTCTTTAAGACATATCCCAAAAGAATATGGGAAGTAATGAGAAACCAATCATCGATCTCACTTTGTCTATCAAAGCTCAATATTTTCTTTCCATTACTCCATTTTTCAATGGAGTCCTTATTGCATACGACTAGGATATCATCTCATGATCCATATGGAAAGGATCTAACTTATTAGACAAACCACCTCGATCTAATCGAAGTGCCTTGATATGTTTGCCTAATAGGTTATCCGATTTTGCCTTAAATTCAATGAGTTTATCCAAGGCATCAGATTTCCTCTCTACATATCCAAACCTAGAGTATTTATCAATAAAATGATCAAATACCCATACTTTCCATACATAAACACAAAAAGGTTCATACACGTGAGTATGCATTAACTCCAAACATTCCTGGGTTCCATGCCCTTTAAAAATAAAGGGGCCTCTTGGTCATTTTACTATCTATATAGGATTCATAGACTGAAAGATCTTTTGGATTAAGAAAGTCCAAACTTAATTAGTCTTTGGATCCTATATAGATTAATATGACTTAGGCATTAGAAGGCAAATGTTTGATTAGTGCTAGGTTCTTTCTTTTAATGAGATCTGACTATTCTCAAAATGATAATGGAGTTTCACATAATAAAAAAAAAGTGATACCTCCCACTAACTTGCACAACTAACCTTGCAACTGAAGCTAAGGTAAGTACAATCCCATCATGTGACCTTCTCACTCGTTGAAAACCCTATAAAGAACTACAGATAGTGGGCCTGGAATCTATCCACCATAATTGGTGAAATCCACAACTATTTATTTAACAACGAGAATATGATGTGTACTTACCTATCCTTAGGCACTCTTAGCATTCCTTTTCTAGTGTCCTAAAAGGTCACAAATGAATCAATGCCCATGAGTTTGTTCTCTCATTCCTTTTCTCGAACTTCCCTTATTTGGTGTTGTTGTTCTTCTTCTTGGTAGAAAATCTTGAAGAACTTTGATTTCCATATGTACACCCTTTTACTCTTTGAGAATCTCCTTACCTATCCCAAAAGAATCTGGTAAGATCTCTATGATAACTTAAATCCTAGTGTTCATAATAGTCTCAAGGGCAACTTGTCTAGTTGACTTGCCTTTATCACCAAATAACCCTTGCAACTTTAAAAAGAATATCATAGACTATGGCAATAGACATGTGTTGCTTTTGAAACACATTATCTAAAGACCCAAGTATGAGAGACTTAGCCTTTTGATCCATCTTATGCCACATTTGATATGTTCTCTTACTTTATGATAGGTTTGTTCAAAGGAAATAACAAACTCTACCAAAATCAGCTTCTATGTAATTAATATTATATCCAAATTATTTTCAATATATAATTAGATCCAATTTAAACAAAAGATAATAGGTGACAGGTTAAAGACATGATATCTATGATAAATATAATAATTTCAGGCAGTAATAAAAAGAAACTGAGCATTCAAGGCATGTTGGTAATTAATTTAGCAAAAATATAGTGCTCTCAAACTACATATATCCATTCAAGGTATCCTAGTATCATAAGAATCAAGCTTACTTTAGGTAGGTCATGACTCTTATTACTAGGTAGAGACCCTCTCTAATTAATCAACCTATCTTAAACCTCTTTAGGTTATCCTAAGGCATTGATCAACATACCTTTATGTTTAGCCCTTAGCCCATGCAAATGGGACCACTTTAGGTGATTCTACCACTTCATGTCTAAGTTAAGTGTGTAACCAAGATTCTTGACATCAATGTTACCAAGTGAAGAGTTCCATCTTTAGGATTGGCTGATTCGTTCCCCAGCAACGACTCCATTTGATTCTTGTGCTAGACGAGTGTTATCAACAAAATTTATAAAACCTAAATCACCTTACACTAGGGTAGCATGGCTGCTATAGTATAGTGGCTCTAGGATAGTTCATAGGGATGGGTTTTCTTCATACAAGTGACTTTAGTGAAGGTAATGAAATGGTGTTTTTCCTTATGAAAATTAGCTTTTAAAGAAAATGGAGTTGTGGTTGAAAAAGTTGATTTTAAAAGCAAAAATAGCAATTGAAGTTAACTACAAAGAGAATGTCTCTTGGAGCTTTAGGCCACTAGGATCGGGTTCCTTAGGCAAAGGGGGAGATTCCAAATCTCTCGTATTAGGAACAATAACATAAAGGATGGTTATCTCCCGAACCGGTTTTATATTTAGCAATTAAGATTTGATCCAAAGGGTTCATGAAAAATGGTAGTTGCTTCCCATTAATGGCTTCAAACACTAAAGACCCTCACCTTGAACCACCTTCCAATGGCTCGTACTTGATAACTAATGAACATCCATGGATCTAGCAATAAGCATCCATAGAATCCGGAAAGCTTACCAAGTATTGGCCATTCAAGGTGATTCTCACCTTAAACCACCTTCCAATGGCTCGTACTTGATAACTAATGGACATCCATGGATCTAGCAATAAGCATCCATAGAATCTGGAAAGCTTACCAAGTATTGGCCATTCAAGGTGATTCCAAGGGATTTAAAGCTAAACCTTGAAATAAAAACCATTAATGGTTAACAACTACGTTCATTTAAAGCAAGAAAACTCCCACCTTTGCATTCAGGTCCTTCACATAGTTTCCATCACTCCAAGAAATTTAAAACCTAACCACTCATCTCCTGAGAAATCATCCTCAGAGGTTGTTTGGCTAGAAAGAAAAATGAAAACAAAATGAGAAGGAAAGGCAGAGCAAGGGCTCTATATATTTATTTCTACGGGAATTACAAGTGTCGTCTTTTTTTCAAAAGATTATACAAAGAGATATATATAGAGAGGTCTTTCCAACCCCTCTTTATAGTTCCCAACCAAGAAATCCTATTATTGGTTGATTACAAGGAGAAAATAGTAATTTACACAAAAATCTGGAGATAAAAATCTAACGGAGTCGGTGCACAGGAAGATTTCGTAGACCATGCGAAATTTTGCATGGTTTGTTTTGGCAGGGTGTGCAAATTTTTCCACAGTGTGCAAAATTCTCCTTCACTCAGTCCTGCAGTTGCTCCTCCTCTTGATTTCGCATGCTATGCGAAATTTTCGCATAGGCATGCAAAATTGCTACATGTTGGATTTCTTCCTCTGGTTTTCTTCCTTGCATCTTTGATTGGATTGGCAACCTATTGCCAAGCTTGGCAAAGGGCTATGAAGTGCTCCAAAACTCAGATTCTTCATGTATTTGAGCTTCAACTTGCATTGCCATGGATTGCACAAAATTCTCCCTCATTCTTTGCTTGCTTCAATGATAAAAAAAACTACCAAAAACACCAAAACTAGCTAAAAACTGATTAGTAACCCTTGCTAGGTTCCTTAATGTGCCAATTGAGTTAAAAAGTATTAACTACTACTCAAAAGTGTTTAAAACAGTTAATTTCAAGCTATAAAAGAACACTTTTTGAGTAGTAATCATTGGTCACTCCCACTACAAACATATATAGTCTTTTCCATTAAAGATAGTCCATATCCCTTGATTCCTTGGGCTACCCCATCTTTAGGATGGTGATGGGCCTAAAATCAAGATGGGCTCGATCTTGGAGGCTATAGGTTTGCCTATGGCCCGCTTCCACTTAATATTTTGGAAAAGAGACATCAAGATAATTTTGGTAATTGTCTATCATGAGAATTTTTCAAAACTTTTATTTATTACTTGAATTGGGACTCTAGTGTCAAATAGGGATATCTTTCATATTCCTTATACTTGAACTTTCCTTTTCAAACTAAACAGTTTCCTTATTCTCTCGGGGGGGAAAGCCTAGAGGACCAATTTAGGTGTCATTCTCCTTCTCTCTGGGGGGAAAAGCCTGGAGAACCACCTAACCCAAATAAAGGAAAGTCCCAAAAGGAATTTGAAATTCCAAATGACAACAACCAATTTCTTAAATAAATAATAATGGAAATAAAACTCATGAAAAATTATTCTTTTAAAAAAATCCAAAATTACCATTTTAATTTATTTTATTTGAAACAATATCTAGGTAAGCTATCTTAACCATGAATTATTTATCATATATTTTTCCAGAAATAATTTATTTCTTTGAATTAGAATCTTGTGCTAAATGGGAAAGATTTTATTTCATAAAGACTTGGAAAAATGAAATTTGTTCCTTAAAAGAAAAAGATTCTTAAAGATCTAAAATCTAAATAGATTTTTTTTAAAAAAAAAAAAAAAAAATCTCTAAGAGTTTAATTTTGAAAATGAGGTAAGTTCTTTATTTCTTTCCAACTTGTCACCAACAATAAAAATTTCCTAATTCCTAACTCATTCCAATTTAATAAATTATCTAAAACAACGAAAAAAAAATGAAAATTCTTTAACTTAAGAATAACAAAATATATTCTATGTCAAAAAAATAAAAATAAAAAGCATAAAAGACATGAAAAGAAATTAAATAAATAATTCTCATGGCCTTAAGGATCCTGTTTCAAATTTGGTAACAAAAACTTAGATAAAATCTAGATTACCAAAATAACCCTGCAACCAAAAATAGGATTAGTGAAAAAAGAAAAACCTAACAAGCCCAAGTGCCATAAAAAGAGCCAAAAATGAGGCCCAAAAATTGCCCTTTGCACAACCTTTCTTCACTTAGCCATATCTCCCTCGTTTCAACTCTGAATTGCAATCCATTTGAAGCACTATATTCCTGACTTCCTAAGCTTCAAAACTATTTGTGGTTTGCCTCAAAAATCTTACGGAGGTAGACCTGATTTTGAGTTAAAGTCAGCATCACTGTGTTGTCATGTTCTTTGCGCAGCCTTACTTCAATAAGCCATATCTTCCTCGTTTCAACTCCGAATTGCGATCCATTTGAAGCCTTGGATTCATGACTTTCTAATCTTCAAAACCATAGGTGTCTTGCTCCAAGAAACTCAGAGGAAGTCATCCCGATTTTAAGTTAAAGATGACGAAACTGGGCTGCCAAATATCTCAAACGAAGACCTTCCCAGATTTCTTCTTTTTTCTTTAACTACCATTGAATCTCAAAAAAAAAAAAACTTTCAAGGTTCCATATTTTCTCTTGGGTCATAGATGGATATAAAAACTTTACAATAATAAAAAAAATCCTATGCTCCTATAAAGGAGCTTACAACTCATCTATTGAAAAGCAAAGATTTTTACAACCAAATAAAAATCATATACCCCTTATGGGGTGTACAACCCAAACTAGAGAACAATAATCAAAGATCATATCACAATTATAATAATTCAATCCATATATATTGATATATTTAATTAAATGAATAAAAATATCTCACCCATTCATCCCTTAAGGCCATTGGATGAATAACACAACCCTGCAAATCAAAGTTAGCACAACCTAAAATAGATCTAACATGCTAGAACCTACCCTAGGGCTCTGATACCAATTTTTGGGAACCCCGGATTACTCTGTTCTCATGCCCTGGATCGTGTAGAGTGCATGAAAATCTATCCTAGGCTTTCTAAATCTATTGCAATAGATAAACAAGTATTCAAAAATAATAAGAATACCATAGAAATCATAGATCTAGAGAATAAAGCCACATACCTTTGATCTGAATGTTCTTGGATCAATTCTAATCGATGTAGATAACTCCAAAGTCATAGTAGATCTCGTAAACCTCATGATCTTCCGCCTGATGACTCGAACCTTGATCTTGGCACCCTTCTGGTGAGGAGAAAAAGATTATGGAGGTTATGGCTCTCAATCTCTCTAGATGGTGGAAGACAAAAGCTATGGAAACCCTAACCCTTAGGGGGTATTTATAGGGTTCCCAAGTGGGCTTAAGTGACTTAAGCCCACATGGGCTTGGGTCACTTAATCTAGCCTAAAATGGGTTCTAATTGATTAATTAACCCAATAAGGCCTACTAATTAATCAATTATCCCAATCCAAAGACCTTGTTCACTTACCCTTATGTAACCTTGCATAATTACCAAAATGCCCTTATGCACAAAAGTGAACCTAGAGCCAATCCAACCCTCATAACATATGCCAACAAGGTATATAAGCTCAAAGTAGGAACCACGGGGACCCATAGGAATACTGGTTCCCTTAGAATCCAATTCTAAAGTTGATTCAACATCCTACTATAGAGAATCAACTGAACTCCAGCATCCTATATAAATAACAACAAGACACCAAGTGCTCAAGTCCGTGACTTGCTATCCATTATGTTCAATTTCCCCATGAATTGGTGTTCATAGTCTAACAAGGTAAAAGTTATCAACCTTTCATGACTACCTCTACCATCCTTGAGTTACAAATCCTCCTATTGTGTGTTCAATTAACATATCTTAGCTCTTAAAATAGCCTATGTCAAGTTCCACTTAAGGAACTACTATGGTCATAGTTTCTGTGAACACACCTCCTTAGGATCACCTAAGGGGACACACTGTCTCAATCCCAAGAGATATCATGGTGCCTCTATTGAGAATACCTATTGCTATCGGCTTCCATCAACAATGACCAAATCCATAGGGAATATATGATCAGCTTACGATCTCACCCATAGATCAAAGTCATTGCCAACTTTAGCACAAGCTCAATATTCTCTCAAAGTTAAGAGATAGCAAAATGAAGCAACTTGGTGAGGTCATGGCTACTTGATAGTCTTAAGTCATGACTCACTATAGGTCCTGTCCAATGTGTAACCATACACACACTAGTGCACTCACCACAGAAAACCAATCCCAATAACCAAGATGAACCATCCCTTCAATTAGGAGGTGGTGCACTACAATCTCTAATGGGTTGTCTAGACCTGTGAACTAGTTGTCAACAAGTTATCTATTTGCAAGGAACCCATAACTTAGATCTTTTGTGCAACACTTAATGCACCTAAGTCACGTATAATGCAAAAGATGCAGGAAACAATGCTCATAAAGTATAATACATGGAATAAGAATAGATAAAAGTAAAAATAGAACATCATTAAATAAAAAATGAATTCCAAATTTATTACATCATATCATGTTTTTAAGGCTCTATCCTAATAGATAGTAATTCAATAGATAAAGGTCAACATTAGAGACTTGTTGGTAGGTTAATCTTGTTGGAAACCTTAGATAACTCTGTTCTTAGGACTTAAATCGCGTAAGGCGCATGCAAATCTATCTTAGGCCCTCTAAATCTATCATAGTGGATAAACAGGTATTCAAAAACAATATTGATACCATAGAAAATGCAGATCTAGAGAATAAAGTCACCTACCTTTGATCCGAATGTTCCTAGATTGATTTCAATTAATGTAGATAACTCCAAAGTCGTAATGGATCTTGTAAACACCATGATCTTCCGTCTGATGACTTGTCTTTATGTCTAGGCATTGAGATGGTGGAGATCTCAAGGATGGAGATTAGGGTTCTCTATTTGGATTATAGGGAGAAAATGGAAAGACATGGAAACTCTAACCCCTAAAGGGGTATTTATATGTTTCCTACTAGGCTTAAGTGACTTAAGCCCATCAAGGGTTTGCGTCACTTAATGTAGCCCAAAAAGGTTTCTAATTGATTAATTAATCATATAGAGCCTTAATTAATCAATTAACTTAGTCCAGAGATACCACTCACTTATTCCTGTGCAACCTTGCATTTACCAAAATGCCCTTATGCACAAAAATGAACTAAAAACCCTTTTAACCCTCATAAACTATGCCATAAAGGAATATGAGCTTAGAGCAATGACCACTAGGACCCATAGGAGTACTGACTCCCTTATAATCAAATTCTAAAATTGGCTCAACATCCCACTATAGAGAGTCAACTATAGTCCAATACCCTATGTATATTACAACGAGACACCAAGTGCTCGGGTTCATGACCTACTATCCATTGCATGCAGACTCCTCATGAACCAGTGTCTGTAATCTAACAAGGTAGTGTTATCACCTATCGAGATTACCTTTCAAATACTTGAGTTACAGATCCCACTTATTATGTGATCAACTGACTTATGCCAAATTCCATTAAAGGAATTACTAAGGCCACAGATTTCATGATCACATGTCCTTTAGAGGATTCAAGGGGACATACTATCTCAATCCCCTAAGATATCATGGAGCCTCTATTGAAAATACTTGTTGCCACCAGCTTCCATCAATAGTGACCCAATCCACAGGGATATATGATCACTTTAGGGTTTCACCCATAAGTCAAAAGCCTTCTATTGATTTTGGCACATGCTCAATATCCTTTCAAGGTTGAGAGTCCATGCAGTTAGTAGCTTGGTGAATTGTGACAATTGATAGTCTTGTGTCATGATTAACCATAGGTCTTATCCGGTTTGCAACACATACACTAGTACACTCACGATGGGAAACCCATCCCGACGGCCAAGATAAGTCATCTCTCCAATTAGGAGGTGGTGTACTATAGTCTTTACTGGATTGCCTAAATCTATGAACTAACTATGAACAACTTATTTGCTTATAAGGAACCCATAACTTGGATCTTCTATGCAAATCTTAATGCACTCAAGTCATGTAAAGTGTAAGAGACATGGTTTGAATGCTCAAATCAATGTCAATACACAAAATGGATAGCAAGGGGATAGTTAAGTCTAACTTTGTTACATCATGTCTACTTTTAAGGGCTCAATCCCAACAAATCTATCTCTCTCACACTAGACTAGATCTTGGTTTTCCAATTAGTATGGTTAGTTAGTTTATGAATAGTCCTAAGGAGAAACATTTGAAAGTGGTTTATCGAATTTTGAGATGCCTAAAACTGACTCTAGGAAAAGAGCTATTTTTCAAGAACTTAGACAGGAAGATTAAGGTTTTCACTAACAGTAACTGGGCAGGTTCAAGAACAAATTGCAAGTCTACTTCAGGGTACTGTACGTTTGTATGGGGGAATTTGGTAACTTGGCATAGTAAAAAGCAATCTGTTGTGCTCGAAGCAATGCTGAAGTTGAATTTAGAGCAATGGCCCATGAAATTTGTGAAGGAATATGGCTAACAAGACTTCTCAATAAACTGCACATTTCAATAGAAGGACCAATGAATCTACTTTGTGATAATCGAGTGGAAAAAAACATCTAAAAAATACTATGCACTATGACTAAACGTAACATGTTGAAATGGATCACCACTTCATCAAGGAGAAGATACACAACTAGACCATAGCTTTTCTTCATACTCCAACTTGTTACCAAATTGAAAAGATTCTCACCAAGGCTCTTCATCGAACAAATGTTGAAGATTTGAGTTCCAAGCTGGGAATGATAAACTTCTACTATCCAACTTGAGGGGGAGTGTAGAAATTAAAGAATATGTGTACTGATAAGGCATATAGGATTTAAGGGATTTTATTGTGTTTTGACTTTCCTTAAGGATTTGGGTAGGATATTACCCAGATTCCTTGTTTTCCTAATTTATTTGTTTCTTATTTTAGAGGAATCTATTTAGGAAGTTTAATTTTTTGTATCACATGATCAAAGGAAGGGAATTATGTTCTCTCCTCTACTTATTTTCCCTAATGGTTCTTTATTCAAACAAGAAAAAGAATCACTACTCTTTCTATTGCAATTGCTTGAGTATGTTCCATCCATTCTCTATTTCTTATGTGTTATTACTCTCATACATAGGGATTTTTTCTTAACAGGTGGTATTGGAGCCTAGTTTGGATGAGAGTAATGGTTGGAGAAGATGGATTTTGGCTTGTAATCAACAAGTTTGATGATACAAAATTTTCAATTTGGATAATGCAAATCGAAGATTATCTCCATGGTAAAATGTTGCATTTGGCTATTTAAAAAAAAGAAGAAAGAGAATCAATGCCAAAAGCTTATTAGAATTTCTTCGATAAATAAGTGTTGGGAGTCATTAGATTAACATTGTCAAAGAACGTGCCACATAATGTGACAAAGGAGGAAAACCGCAAATGGACTAATGGAAGTCATGTCTAACATGCATGAGAAGCCTTATGCAAATGACAAGGTACATCTCATGAAAAAATTATTTAATTTGAAGATATGATAAGGTGCTCTAGTGGTAGAGCATTTGAATAAATTTAGCATGATTGTCAATCAATTGTTCTTGGTTGAAATCAATTTCGATGATGAAGTTTGTGTTGTAATTCTTCTAGTTTCACTACCAAGTAGTGGGGAGCCCATGGGAGCAATAGTTAGTAACTATATAGGGAACTTTAAATTAAAGTTTAATTATGTTAGGGATCAAATTCTTGTGGAGAAAGTTCACAAGAAATATTTAGGTGAAGCAGCAACATCAAATTTTGCCCTAAATGTTAGGACCAAGGGTAAGAGTTATGAAAGGACTTTTAACAAGGACTACGGTAGATCAAATTCAAAGAATAGAAGGAGTGAATCCTAATCTTGGTGAAATGTGGAATGTTAGAATTGTAGCAAGTTTGCTCACATAAAATAGAATTACAAAGCATTGAAAAATGATGAGAATATAAACGATACTACCAATGTTGTGACTAAGGACATAGTACATGATGCATTACTCTTATTTATTGATAGTTCTATTAAATTCTGGGAGTTAGAATCAGGATCTTCTTTTTATACCACTTTGTTGTGGGGATTGAGCCTCTAAACGTAAGACATGATGCAACAAAGTTGACTTCACTATCCCCAGGCTATCCCTTTTAAGCATTAACATTGATTTGAGTATTCAACTCATATTTCTTACACTGTATATACTATTTGGGTACATTACGAGTTGCATAGAGAACAAGGATAAAAATATCAGTTTTAATAGATATATCGATAACTTGATTTTACTGGTATATTGTGACATATCGGTGGATATTTTGATACAAAATATTGTGGAGCAAAAATTGATCAAAACTCATGGAAATATTGTGAAAAGCTCCAAAAAAAATTATATAAGAAGCAACAATAATAGAAATATTAAGGTTGTTTTGTTAAATAAATTGATATTGTTGTGATATTTAATAATAATGTTTATAACTTGAAAACACATTTTACACATATTCCTCTAATTTGGATATATTTGATGATAAGAAGAAATGATGATAATTTGTATAAGTATTTTTTAGTATTTTTATTTTTATTTTTATTTTTTATATTTTTATTTATAACTTTATATTTATTTTATATTTAGTTATTTTATAAAAGACATGATAACCAAAATTAATTTATTTATAATAATTTTATTCTAATTAATTTTATAATATCTATTTACATATGTGGTTTATCTATTTAATGTTAATAAATGTACATATATATTAAATATGTTCATTTTCTATTGTAAAACATGATTATATATATAATTTATATACATATATGGTTTATATATTTAATGCCGATAATGTATATAAATATTAAATATGTTAATTTTTTGTTGTGAACATGGATTGAAAAATCAGGATATTTCATCGAAATATCAAATAACGGAGGTGGTCGATACAAGATCAACCATTGATTATTGGTCAGGAGAAATCTGAGCAAAAAAATCAATGATTTTGGCAAAATATCGCTAATATATCGGTCAATGACCGACTTTTCAAAAAAAAAAATAGAAGTGGTGAACACATTCGCATGGAGGCAAATTTTCAGCGAAAAATCACCTATTTTTTGAAAAACTTGGCGATATATTGATGGTAAATTGGAAAATAATTGACAACTTTTTGAAAATCATGATTTTTTTTTTAAATCCATGTTTTTTTTGTTTTTTAATTTATCTTTTATTTTCAATGTATATTAACCTTTTATTTTTATATTATCCTTTTATTTTAAATTATTTTTCATATCTATATCATTTATTCTATTTTAAAAAATTACTATCACTTCATTTTTAATTTTTTTATATTTATCCTTTCAATTTAATTTTTTATTTTAAAATATGATAAAATATATATATAAATTTATTCAAAAATTATTAAAATATAAAAAAAAATTTGAAGTTCTAATATTTTATAAATTAAAATTAATTTGATAAGATAAATTATTAATATAATGTTTAATAATTTTAATTATTTAAATAAATTAATGTTGATAGCAAAAAATTGTCACCACAAATTTGAAAATAAAATTTTAAAAATTAAATCTTAAGTAAAATATTTTATATAAATCAATTTAATTTTTTACTTAATATATACATATTTTAATAAAAATAGTTTTTAATTTTTAAAATAAATGAATAGAAATATATTAAAGGAATTTAAGCTAATTTTTTCTATAAAAAAAATTGATAAATATTATCCTTAATCATACCTATATAAATTACACTTACAAAATAACTTTAATATGTGTATTCTTGCTTATTTTATCACATTTTGAAGTTTTTTCAAGCATTTTTAGGAATTTTGAACAATTTCTATATCATCAATATTTTTGTCAAAATATCCATCGATATTTTATCGATATTTCTTATATATCCATAAAGTCCAAGTATCAATATGTCTATATTTATTGATATTTTCATCCTTAGTTGGTTAGTCAGTTGGTGGTAGAGTGGTTTTGCAAGCGTGATGTTAAGGGTTCAAATCCACTTGGCTCCACTTTCACTTTAATTTTACCCTTTAAGGAAAATGCAATCCCACATCAACAAAATGATAACACCAAAAAGGTGTACTTAAGTTAAAGAGCCATGAAATAACATCAGGCACACAAAGCTGGTGGGCTAAGAAGTGGGCCCATTGCAAGATTTTTGGGAAAAAAAATTAAATGGATGACATGGCACCAAAATATCGGCCCGTTAGTCGAAATATAGTGAAAATATCGATATATTGATGATAAATTAATGAAAAATAGCTGATTTAATGAAAATATTGTCTTAAAATTCTCTCATTTGTCATGTTGAAAGTTGCCGAAAAACGATATATTAACAAAATATCACTGATATATCACAAAATTTGCATCCATGATAGAGGATACAAGTCATAAGTTTATTATAAGTAGATGAGTTGTCCACAACCAATTCATGGATTTGGGCAATCTAGTAAAGGTCGTAATACACTACCTCCTAATGGAAGGGATAACTCGTCTTTGCTATCAGGATAGGTTTTCTATTGTTATATGTTGATGACATGTTGAATACAGGGGTTTGCATACAAGAAATTAATAAGCTAAAAATAGAGTTGTCAAAAGAGTTTTCAGTGAACAACCTATGGTTAAACAAATCCTTTGATACTAAGAGACAACAAAAAGAATATACATGAAGGCAATGGTGATGAGGAGCATGAGCCAAAGAGTACTTAGAGCATGGTAAGCATATCATAGGACTAAATTAAGAAAATGAAGAAACATACTTCAATAATGCCCAAAATTGTTAGGATAGAGCCCTTAAAAACATGATATGATGTAATAAATTTGGAATTTGTTATTTATTTAATGATGTTCTAGTTTCACTTTCATCTATCCTTATTCCATGTGTTATACTTTATGAGTATTCTTATCTACATCTTTTGAATTTTACGTAACTTAGGTGTATTAAAAGTTGCACAAAATATCTAAGCCATGGGTTCCTTGCAAATAGATGACTTGTTCACAACCAGTTCATAGGTCTAGGCAACCCATTAGAGGTTGTAGTGAACCACCTCTTAATTGGAGGGATGGTTGGTCTCAGCTATCGGGACAGGCTTCCCATGGAGAGTGAACTAGTGTGTATAGTTCACATTGGATAAGAGCTACGGTGAGTCATGACTTAAGGTTATCAAGTAGTCATGACCTCATCAGGCTACTTTATTGTGCACTCTCTCAACCTTGAGAGAATATTGAGTTTGTGCTAAAGTTAGCAATGACTTTGACCTACGGGTAAGATCGTAAGTTGATCATATATTCCCTATGGATTGGGTCACTGTTGATGGAAGTCGGTAGCAATAGGTATTCTCAATAAAGGCACTATGATATCTCTTGGGGTTGAGATAGTGTGTCCCCTTGGGTGATCCTAAGGAGGTGTGTTCATGGAAGCTATGGCCATAGTAGTTCCTTAAGTGGAACTTGACATAGCCTCTTTAAGAGTTAAGACATGATAATTGAACACACAATAGGAGGATTTGTAACTCAAAGATGGTAGAGGTAGCCTTGAAAGGATGATATCTTTCACCTTGGTAGACTATGAACATTAGTTCATGGAGAGATTGAACATAATGGATAGCATGTCACGACCCAAGCACTTGGTGTCGCGTTGTTATTTACATAGGATACTAGAGTTCAGTTGATTCTCTATAGTGGGATGTTGAATCGACTTTAGAATTGGATTATGAGGGAGACAGTATTCCTATGGGTCCCAATGGTCCCCTCTTTGAGCTCATACACCTTGTTGGCATAGATTATGAGGGTCGGATTGGCTCTAAGTTCACTTTTGTGCATAAGGGTGTTTTGGTAATTACACAAGGCTGTATAGGTTTAAGTGAACAAGGTCTTTGGATTTAGCTAATTGATTAATTAGTAGGCTCTATTGGGTTAATTAATCAATTAGAACCCATTTTGGGCTAGATTAAGTGACCCAAGCCCATGTGGCTCAAGTCATTTAAGCCCACTTAGGAACACTATAAATACCCCTAAGGGTTAGGGTTTCCATAGTTTTTGTCTTCCACCATCCAGAGAGATTGAGAACCATAGTAACCACCCTTTTTTCCTCCCCATCATAAGTGTGCCAAGATCAAGGTTTGAGTTATAGAGTGGAAGACTTCTGGTTTATGAGACTTCTATGATTTTGATCTTCATCTTCACCATGTAGATTTGATTCGGGAATATTCGAATCCGAGGTATGGTTTTTTTTAGCACTTTTTGAATCCTTTTAAAGTATAAAAAAATGTTATTTTTTTCATTGTGCATGTTCCTAACCTGATCTGGACTTGGGAAACAAAGAGATCTGGGTTTTTCTCTTCAAAAATAAGGCAACACGCTTACATAAGGAAAAAAGGATTAGCTCACAAGAAAAACAAGAGATATAATGACAAATCAAAAGCTAAAAAATATATCAAAATATACACAACTCAAATCAAGAAGCTAAGATGGCTAATCTAGGAGCAAAGCAAGCTAATATACACTAATCATGCACAAGGATCAAATCAAGACAACAAGTACATAATCACACAAAAGTTATGGAAACCCTAACCCCTAAGGGATTATTTATAAGGTTGCCCTACTGGCCTTAAGTGACTTGAGCCCATCAAGGATTAGGTCACTTAATTTAGCCTAAAATATGTCCTAATTGATTAATTAACCACATAGGGTTATCTAATTAATCAATTAACCCAATCCAGGGAACTTTTTCACTATCCCTTATGCAACCTTGTGTAAGTACCAAAATGCCATTATGCACAAAAGCAAACCTAGAGTCAACCCAACCCCTAAAAACTGCATCATCATGGTATATGAACTCAAACTAAGGACCATTGGGACCCATAGGAGTATTGACCCTCTCAAAATCAACTTCTGAAGTTGATTCAACATTCCACTAAAAAGAATGAATTGCACATCAGTACCTTATGTAAATAACAACGAGTTGAAGCTTGGGTATGCTACCCACTATCCATGGTATGCAAGCTCCCCAATAACACATATAGCGTTATCATCTATCAAGATCACCCCTTCAATCCATGAGTTATAGATCCCACTTATTATATGATCATTGACATACTCTAATTCTAAGGAGCATATGTCAAATTTCCACTAAAAGAAATATTATGATCATAGTCTTCTAGATTACATGTCCTTTGGATCACCCAAGAGGACACAATATCTCAATCTCATGAGATATCATAGTGCCTTTATTGACAATACATATTGCCACCACCCTCCATCAATAGTGACCTAATCTATAAGGACATATAATCACTTTAGGATCTCACCCATAGGCCAAAGTCTCCTATTGATTTTAGCACAGGCTCAATATCCTCTCAAGGTTGAAAGTCCATACAGTATAGTAGTTTGGTGAATCAAGATAATTAATAGCCTTATGTCATGATTCAATGTAGGTTCTATCTAGTGTGCATCACACACACTACTGCATTCACCATGCAAAAACTATCCCGATGACCAAGACAAGTCATCTCTCCAATTAGGACGTAGTGCACTACAGTTTCAAATAGATTGTCAAAATCCATGAATCGACTATGGACTACTCATCACTCTACAAGGAATCCATGACTTGAATCTTCTGTGCAATTCCTAATGCACCTAATTCGTATACAATGTAAATGATGTGGGGTGTATATGCTCAAATAACCAATTAATTAAACTAGGATTATACAGGGAAACCAAGAAACATAAATAAATAAATTTATAAATAAATCTCTATTTATGACATCATTTCATGCTTTCTAAGGCTCAATCTCAATAAACTCCCACTAGCTCTAAAGCATCTTAGAAACACATTTGACACCTAAGTTATCCCTATGACCATCAAGCACTTTAGTAGACAAAGTCTTCATAAAGGAATCCACTAGGTTCTCTATAGAAGCAATTTTCTCCACAGCCACATCTCTTCTCAATACTATCTCACATATCAAGTGATACTTTTTCACAATGCGTTTACCCTTTCGGTCGTTTCTTAGTTCTTTAAACTATGTCATTGTCTCACTGTTATAACAAAACAATACTAGAGGCGATATAGCCAAGGGTACTATCCCAAGTCCTATCAAGAACTTCTGAAGCCAAACAACTTCCTTTACTACTTCAAAAGTAGCAACATACTTGGCTTCCATAGTGGAGTCAATAATACAAGATTATTTTGATACTTCTCCAACTAACAACTTCACCACCTAGAGTAAACACAAACCCAAAGGTAGACTTACGATGGTCTCTACCAGACTGAAAGTTTGAATCGTATACCTAAGGGGTAACATCTCATCTCAATGATATACAAGAATATATAATCCCTCATTCTTTGAAGATATTTGAGTATATGTTTTACCATCTTCTAGTACTTCATGCTTGGATTAGACTGATACCTACTCACCATCCCTACTACAAAGCAAATATTAGGTCTAGTACATAGCGTCACATACATAAAGATACCCATTGTAGAAGCATAAGGTAGTCTTTACATGATCCTTCTCCTTAGTCATCTTAGGACACTAATCCTATAAAGAGACACTTCTTGCCTAAAGGTTAGCAGACCCTTCTTGGAGTCCTACATCACATCTTGACCAAAATCTTGTCAATGTAAGTAGTTTGAAACAATGTAATCTTCCTATTCTTACGATCCCAAAGGACGTTAACCCCAATAATATATTATACCTCACTTTGATCTTTCGATACCGGCCTATCCTTTTAAGTCTTAACATTTCCATCTACCTCTCTCTTTCTCTTGCAGATCCACTTACACCCTATGGGTTTTATCCCTTCATGTGCTTCTATAAGATCCCAAACTCTATTAGAATACATAGATTCCAACTTTGCCTCTATAGGTCATTTCCATAGAATAGCATCGTCACTACTCATTACTTCATTGTAATCTATGGGATCAGACTCATGTTCCTATAGAATTGCCTCAAAAGACTATCCTAAATACATGAACCTGGTGTTAGCATAGAGCAAATAAAAGCATAACATGATGTGACAAATTTGGAATGCATTACTTAATGATATTCCAATTTCACTTTTACATATCCTTGTTCCATGCATTACACTTTATGAGCATTCTCATTTAGAATCTTTTGCATTGTATTTGATTTGAGTGCATTAGGAGTTGTATGGAAGATCTAATTCATGGGTTCCTTACAAATAGATGACTCGTTCACAATCGGTTTGTAGGTCTAGGCAACCCATCAAAGGTTGTAGTGTACCACCTCCTAATTGGAGGGTTGGTTGGTCTTAACTATTAGGATAGGTTTCCCATTGTGAATGCACTAGTATGTATGGTTACACATTGGACAGAACCTACAATGAATCATAACTTAAGGCTATCAAGTAGTTATGACCTCACCAAGCTACTTCATTGTGTTATTTTTCAAACTTGAGAGAATAATGAGTTTGTGCTAAATTTAGCAGTGGCTTCAACCTACAAGTGAGATTCGTAATCTAATAATATATTCCCTATGGATTAAGTCATTATTGATGGAATAACAATAGATATTCTCAATAGAGGCACCATGATATCTCATAGGATTGAGACAAAGTGTCCCATTGGGTAATCCTAAGGAGGTGTGTTCATGGAAACTATGGTCACAGTAGTTCTTTAAGTGCAAATTGACATAGGCTCTTTAAAAGCTAAGTGATTGAAGCCAAAATATATGCTCTAATGGCAGATATTAGATATGATTTATGCACCATAAGACACTCAAATCATTTGACTTGACCTAAATTGATGTTAAGGCTCTAGCTCTGAGTTTAACTTGCATTTTAGAGATTTATCTCAATCTTAAGGGAAGAAAAAGGTGCAAGTTGAATCACTTTAGATTTTGAATGATCAAGAAAGGGTTGAATGAGGAAATGAGTGAGTTAAGACTCATAGACTATGAGGAAAGGCAAGACGAGGATATCATGAGTTTGTTAGATAAGGAATAACCATTAAGAAGTAAGAAAGAAGGCACATAAACATTGGAAATGAGGTATGAATAAAGGTTCATTAAGTTGCATGGAAATTTATAACTTAAAATCTAGTGGCAACATATACTTTAACTTTGAGGAAAAATTTGGAGTACTTCCTGAATTCCATTTTAGTTATGCTATATATCATTTTGAAGCCTTGGAAGTCAAGAGTCCAATAGTTTAAATGATGTGCAAATCAGAGCTGAAATGAAGAATTTATGGTCATTTGAAGACAATTGCATAAAGTTGAAAGACCATTTCGAATAATTTGAAATCCATTTTGAAATGACCCCAATTTTGAATTCACCCACTTCCACTTTGGTGTTTCGCCTCTTCCTCCTCGAGAATTGCATCTAGGGCACTTTGTCCGCCCTAAGTGGGCCCTACATGACTAGAAATCATCATTTTATTATTATTGTTTAATGATTTTTAGGCAATTATTTTGTAATAAGTGGCTAATGAGAGTGTGTCACACATGTTAGGTAATTGATGATATTATATAAACTCTCTTAGTTCTAGGGTTTAGGCATCTTGGATATTTTCCAAGAGTTTTGACATTAGAGGCAGAAGAAAACGAGAATTTGGTTTGTTTCTTTTCTTCTTTATTAAGTATATTGTTTTTAGTTCTTCTTGATTCAAATTGTAGAATTTTACTCTTTTATGGATTGTGATTGTGACATCACCCCCATGAGAGGCTAAAAGCCAACTTGAGGCTTGAAACATGAAAACCTAAGGGCTAGAAAACCTATAGGGACAATGGGTAAATTATTATATCAATAAAATTAATAATTGGTTGAGTTATAATTTATCAATTTTGTTTTTACCCTATCCTTGTGAGTTAGTTTAGGGAATGATATAGTAGGTTATTGCCTGGTACTAGTGATTCTTGGTAACTCTTGATCATTAGTTATTCTGGTATTCTCTACCATAATCAGACCCAAAACAAAGCTATAGGGAGTAGAAAGAGTTAAAAATTCAAATCTTAAACTAGTAATTCATCTCATTTATTTGATGGGTTTAGGAGTCTGTTTTTAAAAGGAAAATTAGGTTTCAGATGCAATCTTAAGTTTTAGAGCTTGGGTTGATCGCAAGCTGCCAAGGATCCTAAAACCCTAAGATCATATTACTTAAAAGACCCTTGTTTTCTTTAATTTCTATACCCTAAGTTGGATTGTGGAAAGCCCCAAATTGAATCAATTGAATTTTAAATCAATATTCATTTTATTAGTAATTTAGTTTCCTTTATTTAGTTCTATTTCATAAAATTTAATTCCCAAATTGCTTTTCACTTTAGGATCTAAATAAAAGTGATTCATTTATCTTAGTATTGACAAATTCCATAAGTCAGTCCCTAAGTACGATACTTGGAATACTACAAAAGCCATAGTAGCTTTTTCTCTAATTTTTCTTGGCCAAAGCTACTACGTATTAGGCATAAGTATTTTGGGACAACAGATAAAATCGGTCACTAAGACATGTTAGTTGAATATAGAGTAGAAGGATATGTAACTCAAGGATAGTAGAGGTAATCTTGAAAACATTTACCTTAGTAGACTATAGACGCTAGTTCATGGGGAGACTGAATGAAATGAATAGCAGGTTGCGGACTCGAGCACTTAGTGTCTTGTTATTTACATAACATATTAGAGTTTAGTTTATTCTTTGTAATAGGATGTTGAATCAAATTCAAAATTGGATTCTGACAAAGTCAATACTCTTATGGGTCCCAATAGTCCCCGCTTTGAACTCATATACCTTGTTAGCATGAATTTTGAGGGTTAAATTAGATCTAAGTTCAATTTTATGCATAAAAGGGTTTTGGTAATTACAAAAGGTTGCACAAGGGCAAGTGAACAATGTCTTTGAATTGAGCTAATTGATTAATTAGTAGGCCCTGTTGAGTTGACTAATCAATCAGGACCCAATTTGGGCCAAATTAAGTGACCTAAACTCATGTGGGCTCAAGTCACTTAAGCTCAGATAGGAACCTTATAAATACCCCCAAGGGATTAGGGTTTCTATCACTCTCTATCTTCCACCATCTAAAAAGAAGAAAGAGTCCTAGCCTCCACCTTCCCAAACTTCCCATTGTTTGTGTGCTAAGAAACGAGGTTGAGTCATCGAGTGCAAGATCATGGGTCAACAAGAGTAAATCATTTTGACTTTTCAAACACTTAGATTTAAGGTTTGGGAACATCCAAACCTAATGGTTAGTACTTTAACCCTAAAAATCAATTTTTTTTTTTTTTTTTTTTTTGTAAAAATGGTATTGCTTATGTTACTTAGATCTAAGATGCCAACAACTATACTCCTATGGATCCTAATGGTCCTTGCTCTTAGCTCATATACCTTGTCGCCACAAGTTATGGGGGTTGGACCGACTCTAGGTTCATTTTTGTGCATAAGGATATTTTGGTGATTGCACAAGGTTGTACAGGAGTAAGCGAACAAGGTCTCTAGATTTGGCTTATCGATATATTAGTAGGCCTTGAGGGATTAATTAATCAATTATTTAGATTAAGTGACCTAAGCCCATGTGGGCTTAATTTACTTTAGCCTTGTTAACAACCTTATAAATACCCCCTAAAGGTTAAGGTTTCCATCACTTTTTCCTTCTACCATCTAGAGAGAAAAGATAGTCCTCTACCCTCCCAAACTCCCCACCATTTGTGCTAAGGAACGAGGTTAAGCTATCGAGTAGAAGATCATGGGTCTACGAGACTTTCAACAACATTATTTGGATTCTTCAATACTTGGATTTAAGGTTTAGGAACATCCAAACCTAAATGTTAGTGCTTTAATCCTAAATATTATATTTTTTGTAAAAATTAGTATTGTTTTCATTGCTTAGATCTAAAATGCCAATAATTTTACTCCTATGGGTCTTAGTGGTCCTTACTCTAAGCCCATATACCTTGTTGGTATGGGTTATGAGGATCGAATTGACTCTAGGTTCATTTTTGTGCATAAGGGCATTTTGGTAATTATGCAAGATTGCATAGGGGTAAGGGAATAAGGCCTTTAGATTAAGCTAATTGATTAATTAGTAGGCTCTATTAGGTTAATTAATCAATTAGGACCCAATTAGGGTTAGATTAAGTGACTCAAGCCCATGTGGGCACAAGTCACATAAGCCTAGTTAGGATCCTTATAAATACCCTCTAGGGGTTAGGGTTTTCATCACTTTTTATCTTCCACCATCCAGAGAGAAGAGAGAGTCCTAGCATCCAACCTTCCAAACTTCCCACCATTTGTATGCTAAGGAATGAGGTTGAGTCATTGGGCGAAAGATCATGGGTCTACGAGATTTCTGACGACATCGTTTTGATTCTTCAACACTTGGATTTAAGGTTTAGAAACATCCAAACCTAAAGGTTAGTACTTTAACTCTAAAGATCATTTTTTTAAAAAAAAAAATTGGTATTATTATGTTGCTTAGATCTAAGATGTCAACAACTAGTATCAAAGTATAATGTTATAAGCATGCTTAGGTCTTTGTTTAGGGTATACTAACCCCTTTTTTGCAACCTTGATACAATCCCATGGCCAAGGGATGCATGTATGTATCTTTTCTATTATTGCATGTGTTGATTGAATGGGATAATTTATTTTCTTTCTTTAATTCTTCATAGATTCGATTGTAAGCCCCATTAAAAAAGTGTAGGCTTTCCTTTTTTCTTGTAAGGTTTTATTATTTTCCATAGATTGGGATGAAACCTCCATGATAGAACCGTAGGTTTTAATTTTATGTTGTAAAATTAATTTTTTATCATCTATGGAGGCTACAAAAGAATAATTCCTTTATGATGTCAATAAAGACTTGATCCTTATTGGAACATCATCTATGAAGAATCAAGGAGTTTAATGGTTGTGGAAGAAAAGATGAATCTTTCCTTTGAATGATTAAAAAGAAAAAAAATGATGAAAGCAAAAGTTTCTCCATTTTTTTTTTTTTTGGATCTATGGTAGCATAGAAACATTCACTTTGACTCAAAATCAGGGCTACCCCATATGATTTTCCTGGGGTTAGCTACTTATGGTTTTGAATATTAGGAAGTCAAGAATCTAAGGTTTCAAACGGTTCAAAATTTAGAGTTAAAACGAGGAATATATGTTGTTATAGGATTGCATACAAGTCCAATTTCTTTTAGTTCTTTGGGCTTATTTTTTGGGCCACATGTTGGGCTTGAAAGCTGTCAAATTGTGGAAAGCTATAAAGGAGATTCTTTTGGCAAGTTTTGATGCCAATATTGGCACCAAGTTATGCCAAGTTGAAGACCAATGACTCTTCTTCACAATTGGAAAGTTATGAAAATATCCCTTAGCCATGGGAACTCTTTTTGAATATTTCCTTTTTATGCATATACTTATATTGCATGTGATGAGAAGTATTTTCAAAGTTAGTAATTTTGGTTTTTCTTATGAAAAATAAATTTTTATGAGAAGGTTATTTCCAAATAAAAATTTTATTCAAATTTGGAATGGTGTTACTATTAAGGAATTTTTTACATAAATTTTTTTAAAAAAATTGTGAGAGAATCTAGTTTTATTTTCTAAAAAAAATCCTTCCATGGTCATTTTTTCAAAGTTTCTAATTTTGAGATCTTAAAGGACTTGAGTTTCTATATTAAAGGAAGATTCTCTTATTTTAAAATCTTTATAAAATTGGATATTCGTTATAAGCACAAGTGTTCCAATTTAGTGAATACTTAAGTTTCTATATGTTTCTTAGAAGTTTGATAAAGGGAGTGTTATCGCAGATCATTTAGCCTCGCATTCGGTATCTAACAGTAGAGCAACTGAAGATGACTTTATAGATTATGACTGGTTTGTCAGGATGGCATATGTATTTCGATGAAGGTACTAATAGCTTTAGGTGTGGGATTAGTGTATTGTTGACATCCCCTCATGGTGACCATATCTCGAGATTAGTTCATCTGGCAATTTTTGAAAGTTATCCTGCCACGAAAAACATGGTGAAGTATGAGACATGCATCCTTGGTTTAGAGACTACTCTTGAGCTTGGGATCAAACAAATTAAGGTGTTTGGTGACTCTAACCTTGTACTTAGGAAGATTCAAGGAAATTAGAAGAGTAGAGATATGAAGTTGAGGTCTTACCATGCTTATCTGGAGCTACTAGTTAGGAGATTTGATTAATTGAGATATACACATCTGCCTAGAGCACAAAACCTATTTGTTAATGCTATAGCTACTCTAGCTTCCATGGTAAATATTCTTGTTAATGTTGTCATCCGCCCTTTACTAATTGAGTTGAAGACTTTCCCTGCCTATTTTTGTATGATTGGAGAGACCAAGGCCCAGGGTAACCTACCTTGGTACTATGATATCCACTACTTCCTCAGATTTGGCATATACTCTAGCGCTGCTTCAACTAAGGATAAGAGAACCATTAAGACAGTTAGCTACTAGATTTGTGATTTGTGGGAAGTCACTATTGAAACATTTAGCTTATGGTATCTTGTTATTATGCTTAGACCAAGCCTCTATAGATCGAGTGATGAGAGAGGTTCATGCCAGAGTTTGTGAACTACACATGGAAGGGCACATGCTAGCTCGAAAATGTTAAGATAGAACCCTTAAAAACATAACATGATGTAATAAATTTGGAATTCGTTATTTATTTAATAATGTTCCAGTTTCACTTTTATCTATCCTTATTCCATGTATTATACTTTATGAGCATTCTTGTCTGCATATTTTGCATTGTACATGACTTAGGTGCATTAGGAGTTGCACAGAAGATCTAAGTCATGGGTTCCTTGCAAATAGATGACTTGTTCACAACCGGTTCATGGGTCTAGGCAACCCATTAGAGGTTGTAGTGCACCACCTCCTAATTGGAGGGATGGTTAGTCTTGGCTATCGGGATGAGTGTCCCATGGTGAGTGCACTAGTGTATATGGTTACACATTAAACAGGACCTACGGTGAGTCATGACTTGAGGCTATCAAGTAGTCATGACCTCACCAAGCTACTTCATTATATTGTCTCTCAACCTTGAGAGAATATTGAGTTTATGCTAAAGTTAGCAGTGGCTTTGACCTATAGGTGAGATCGTAAGTTGATCATATATTCCCTATGGATTGAGTCATTGTTTATGGAAGCCAATAGCAATAGGTATTCTCAATAGAGGCACCATGAAATCTCAAGGTATTAAGGTAGTGTGTCATCTTGGGTGATCCTAAGGAGGTGTGTTCAAGAAAACTATGGTCATAGTAGTTCCTTAAGTGGAACTTGACATTGGCTCTTTGAGAGCTAAGACGTGTCAGTTGAATACACAATAGGAGGATTTGTAACTCAAGGATAGTAGAGGTAGTCTTGAAAGGCTAATAGTTTTCACCTTGTTAGACTATGGACACTAGTTCATGGGGAGATTAAACACAATGGATAGCAGGTCACGGACCTGAGCATGTAGTGTCTCATTGTTATTTACATAAATATTGGAGTTCAATTGATTCTCTGTAGTAGGATGTTCAATCAACTTAAGAATTGGATTATGAGGGAGCCAGTACTCCTATAGGTCCCCACTCTAACCTCATATACCTTGTTGGCATGGATTATGAGAGTCGGATTAGCTGTAAGTTCACTTTTGTGCATAAGGGTATTTTGGTAATTACACAAGGTTGCACAAAAGTAAGTGAACAAGGTCTTTGAATTGGGCTAATTGATTAATTAGTAAGCCCGATTGGGTTAATTAATCAATTATGACCCATTTTGGGCTAGATTAAGTGACCCAAGCCTATTTGGGCTCAAGTCACTTAAGCCCAATTAGGAACCTTATAAATACCCCCTAGGGGTTAGGGTTTTCATAACTTTTGTTTTCCACCAATGAGAAATGACAGAAAAAGACAGAATATAAACAAAAAGATTAAATCTCTAACAATTATTGTTCATTTTTTATTTGTGAGCTAAAATTAATTAAAGAAAAATAATAATAAATTGGTACATGTTTGGTTGATGAGAAAATACAATTCTTTTGTTATGATTGTGGTAATTTCAATCATAAACTTGCACTTTTTCAACGGGGATTTCAGTCGAGAATGGATTTCACGTTAATGGGGTTGTTTGCTAGGGCTTTTAGTGCTTGATTTCTTCGACAAGGGTTTGGCGTCAAGGGTTCACGAGGTTCAAGAAATGGACATTCTCCTATCGAATCTCACACTAGGGCTTGGAAAGATCTTTAGAACACCAAGATCTCCTATGCAACAAGATCTTTAGCGTAGTCAAATCTCTGATGTTGAAAGACTCATCTATTGGATGATTTATGTTGCCGAAGTGATGGTGGTGTCTTTAGTAGGTAGCTCATTGTTCACTGGCCGATATGGGAACGATGATGGTTTTTTAGGGTTGCTCTGTTTTACAAAACTAGAGGTAATATGTGGTGTGTGATGAGAGTGTAAGATAGAATGGGGGTTTTTGAGTTTTATATATAGGCTATTTCAATTATGATTGAATAAAGCGCCAAGGTAAAAAGGAAAATTTTAAGGACACTTATAATAAGCGTCATGCTATAGGAAGCGCCATTTTCTTTCACCAAAGAGCGTCATGGTTCAAATATTTCTTTTCTAAGTGCCAATGATGGATTAAGCATCCTTGTAGAAATTAAATGACACTTTTTAAAAATGTAAAGGAATAAAGTGTAACTGTTTTGAGTTTTCGTAGTAGTGATTGGTTGGTTCTCCACAAAGTTCATTTGTTCATTAAGTAGGCACGCGGGTAAGAATATCTCCTTTTTATAGGTATGTTAGGATAATCTTTAAGAGGGTGTCCCATGTGGTTGTTTAAGGTTCTTAGATGTCTCTTGATTAGCCCACTCCATCACTCTATTTACTTATAGTATGATTCTTCTCAATACTTTGAGGTGAACTAATTATCATTCCCTTTTATGTAGCCATTTTTCATCCGCAATAACATTCTCTCTCTTCTTATCATTGCCTTTCATGTCTTGCAATTTTTTTCCTCATATTGTTATTCATACTTTAGACATTTTGATCTTTGTTTTCATGTTGCCCATTTGATTTCTTCGGTCTCTCATACCTAGTTCACGTTATCATTTTGAATACTTCCATTTTTACTTGAGTTTTATGCCTTTTCTCAACCTTTGCCTCTACTTTATAAAGTATCACCCAGATCCTTCACCTATGAGATTTACAATGCATTGCATTTCACCTAAAAGGGGATTGAGGATTTATCATTAGGTGCTTGAGTCAAGTTTCCCTTTGTTTCTTTTACTCTTAACCTAAGCCTATGTTGCGTCCCATGTCTTAAGACCACCTAAAGGCCATAGGATCTTGCATTATATTCTATAGATTTTGCTTGGATGGTGCTTGAGAGTTAATAGAGGTTCAAGTATCATCATATGCTCATCTCTAAGAGATACCCTCCATCTGTTCTCAGCTTTAGGTCTGACTTAATCCATCAACACAACCTATTGATGACATGTTTTCATGAGGATCTGGCATGACATTGATGTTCCCAATTAGTGCATTTTGCACTCGACCTCTAGTTTAGCACTCACATTAGGGCATAGCCACCTTCAAGTTGTAGTTACATCCTTTGTTGGTGTTTTATCACTATTAGGATTGAGCCCCTAAAAGAAAGACATGATGTAACAACGTTAGACTTAACTATCCCCTTGCTACCCCTTTGGTGTATTGACATTGATTTGAGCATTCAACCCATGTCTTTTACATTGTACATGACTTGGGTGCATTAGAAGTTGCACAAAAGATACAAGTCATTGGTTCCTTGTAAGTAGATAAGTTGTCCACAATTGGTTCATGGATTTGGGCAATCCAATAGAGATTATAGTACACCACCTCCTAATTTGAGGGATGACTTGTCTTGGTCATCGGGATGGGTTTCCCATGGTGAGTGTACTAGTGTATGTAATGCACACTAGGCAAGATCTACAGAGAATCAAGCGCAAGGCTATCAGTTGTCATGATTCACTAAGCTACTATACTACTTGGACTCTCAACCTTGAGAGGATATTGAGCCTATGCCAAAATCTATAGGAGACTTTAACTTATGGGTGAAACACTAAAGTGGTCATATATCCATATGGATTAGCTCACTATTGATGGAGGTTGGTGGCAATAGGTATTCTCAATATAGGTACCATGATATTTCATGGGATTGAGACAGTGTGTCCCCTTAGGTGATCCAAAGAACATGTGATCATGAAATCTATGGCCACAGTAATTCCTTTAATGGAATTTGACATATGCTTCTTAGAGTTAGGATATGTCATTTGATCACATAATAAGTGAGATCTATAACTCAAGGATTTGAAAGATAATCTTGTTAGATTACGAACACCAGTTCATAGGGAGTTTACATGCAATGAATAGTAAGTCACGGACCTGAGCACTTAGTGTCTCGTTGTAGTATACATAAGGTACTAGAGTGCAGTTGACTCTCTGTAGTAAGATGTTGAGTCAATTTTAGAATTTGATTCTGAGGGGACTAGCACTCCTATGGGTCTCAATGGTCCCCACTTTAAGCTTATTTTCCTTATTGGCATAACTTATAAGGGTTGGATGGGTTTTTAGTTCACTTTTGTGCATAAAGGCGTTTTGGTAATTATGCAAGGTTGCACAAGGATAAGTGAGTGGTATCTGTGGACTGGGTTAATTGATTAATTAGGCCTTGTATGGTTATTTAATCAATTAGCAACCTTTTGGGGCTAGATTAAGTGACCCAAGCCCATGGTAGGCTTAAGTCACTTAAGCCTAATAGGAAGCCTATAAATACCCCTTTAGGGATTAGGGTGTCTTGTCATTCTCTCCTTCAATCTAAAGAGAGAATCCTAGACTCCATCCTTGAGATCTTCACTATCTTAATGCCTAGACATAAGGAAGAGTCATTGAGAGGAGGATCATGGTGTTTACGAAATCCATTACGACTATGGAGTTATTGATTACTATCAAAAAGTGCTATTTTGTAGACCTAATTATAATGGTTTTAAGCACCTTTGTGTAGTAATCATATTCATTTAACCCAATTAATTCATTAAGGTCCTTAGTAATTGGTTTTAACCATTTTGTGGCAAGTTTACATGTTTATATCAGCTTATGAATCAATTCAAGCATGCCAAATGATGGAGGAGCTACTTGGACAAGTTAAAGCAAGCTTTTAGCTACACCAAAGCAAGCCAACAAAAGGAGAAAAGCAAAGAGAAGCAAAAAGAAGCAAAGAGGAAAATAGAGGACAGCAGCTGCAGTCTTATTTGGCACTTTTGGAGCACTTCCCGAAGTCCATTTTCTACATGCTATATACCATTTCAAAGCTCAGGAAGTCAAGAATCCAACGCTTCAAACCGTGTACGATTTGGAGCTGAAATGAGGAAGATATGGCCTTCGGAAGACAACTGCTCCAGGCTTGTGCGAAAATTTTGCACAACACCTTCCAAATTCGCACAGCCCATGCGTGGTGCGAATTTTCCTCTGTTTTTGCCGACTCCACACGAGATCTTTTCTTTTGGATATTTTTGTATAAATTTCCATTCTTCTCCTTGTAATCCACCAATCATAAGATTTATTAGCTAGGAAGGTTGGAAAAACTTCTCTATTTATATCCCCTTGCATCCGTTGTAACAAAGATTGATAGATAGATATAGAAATATATAAAGTTCTTTTTTTCTCTCTTCTCTGGTTCTTCCCCATTTCTATTTTCTTAGTAGCCAAACATCCTTGGTGGATGAAATCCCCAAGGATGAGAGGCTAAAACCTTTTAAGTTTCTCAAAATATGGATGTTATGTGATGGCTTGGATGCAATCCCATGGAAATTTCTCGCACCCGGAAGGTAAGGTAGTCGTTTTTCATTAATGGTTCATTAATGCAAAGTTTGGTTTTTATTTCCTTTTGACAACTTCCAACGGCCAATACTTGATAAGCTTTTGGATTTCTATCCATTAGTTATCTCCTACGAGCTATTGGAAGGTGAGGTTTTCAATTCCAAGTTTTGCATTAATCCGTTAGAACCAATTTCAATGGCCATTGAAAGGTGAGTTTATCACCTGGAATGACTTTGAGTTGCCAATATTTGGTAAGCTTTTGGCTTTAGACCATTAGTTATCTCTTATGAGCCATTCAAAGGAAGTCTAAGGTGAATAACCATTGATGAAATTCACTACCATCTGTTTTGCCATTTTAAAGGATTAAAACTTGATTTGCTAAATCCATACCGGTTCGGGAAGCAAGCATCACCATAGTTGCAACCCCAACGCGAGGAGCCTATCCTGAGATTTCCAATTTGCATAAGAGCCAGAACATAGCTATCCTATCTTTGAGAAACTTGTTTTTACACCCTTTCATTTTAGTCTTTAATGTTAGCTTAGATTAGTTTAAATCTTTCTAAAACATTTACATCTTCTTTTAAAGCTAACATCTATAAGAAAATCACCTATTTTCCTAATTTGAATATCACTTGTGTTTGTGAAAACCCTTCCCAGTGAACGATCCTAGAACCACTATGCTATAGTAGCTTGGCTACTTTAGTAATAGTATTCAAGGTATAAATTTTGTTGATACGCCTTTAAAGCTAAGCTACCATGAGTCGAATCAGTTATCTACTACAATTGGAATTGATCCAGGAACATCTGGATCAAAGGTATGTGGCATTATTCTCTAGATTTATGTTTCCTTTTTTTTTTTTTTGAATACATGTTTATCCATTTTGATAGATTTAGATAGGCGATGATAGATTTGCATGCACCCTACATGATCCAGGGCATGGGAATGAAGTAATCCAGGGTTCCCAACAATCACATGAGTCATTCGTTTTGTTTTATTTTTTATTTTTTTTATTTTTTATTTTTTATTTTTTTGTCTACAAGAGCGGGATAGTTCTTATATTCTTGATGGGTTATACCATTGATCACTCAAAGCCTCGGAGGAGAGCTAGAGCATTATTGATATCCTCAATGATGTACATAGGCAACTCAGGTATTCTTTGGTAGATCATGTTCACCATTTCATTATACCCTTGATAGCTTACGTGAGGCAATATGTTATTAGATCATGTGTAGAGGTTTTATTGACATAAAGTTGGAACTATTGGCTTAGTGCATATTCTATATTGGGGCTTACCCCATATTATCATTTGATTGGATTGGTAACTTTTTAGTGCGACTCATTGATATGGATAATCATTATACTGGGGCAAGTTTGCTTCATGATGCTTTCACTCTTTATGACTTTCTGATCTATTTGTTATACCAAGGCAAAACCCCTATCATCCTTATGATCAATTTTGTGATTCTTGATATCATTCATTGACTTGGATAGCCATCATACTGGGGCATATTCCTTTCAGGTTGTCTTTACTTGATGACTCAACAATTCATATGTTATAATAGGGCATGACTTTTCTTTATCATTTCGATTGATTAATAGATCAAAGTATGGTATATTGATATCGATGGTAATTACACCGAGGCATAACCCCTTTAGGGTGTTTTTACACCTAAGCCCATCAAAGGATCGATTTTTTTGGAGGTCATTAGTAGGCGTAGAATTTTCATGTGAGTCGTTGTTATGAGTTATTGATATATGATGTTAATTTCTATTGATAAAGATGTGTTGAGATCTGCATACTGAGGCATATCCCTTGGATAGAGGATTCTTTATACCTTGGACTGCACTATTCTTTCCTCGTTCATGTCATGTTGATGCATCTATGTTGGGATCTTAGATCTAAGAAACGGAAACAATACCAATTTTAAAAAAAATGATCTTTTAATTTTAAAGTACTAACCTTTAGGTTTGGATGTTCCCAAACCTTAAATTCACAGTGTTGAAGACGACCTTAAAGTTGTTGGAAGTCTTGTAAACCCACAATTTTTCACCCGATGACTCAACCTTATTCATGACATACTTTTGTTCAAGAGGAAAATAGGGTGGAGGCTATGGCTCTCTTTCTCTCTAGATGGTGGAAGACAAAGGTTATGGAAACCCTAATCCCTTGGGGGTATTTATAAGGATCCCAACTAAGCTTAAGTGACTTGAGCCCACATGGGCTTAGGTCACTTAATCTTACCCAAAATGGGTCATAATTGATTAATTAACCCAATAGAGCCTACTAATTAATCAATTAGCTCAATCCAAAAACCTTGTTCACTTACCTCTGTGTAATATTGCATAATTACCAAAATGCCCTTATACACAAAAGTGAACCTAAAGTCAATCCAAACCTCATAATCCATGCTACCAAGGTATATGAGCTCAAAGTGGGGACCACTAGGACCCATAGGAGTACTAGCTCCCTCAAAATCCTATTCTGAAGTTGATTTAACATCCCACTATAGATAATCAATTGAACTCCATTATCCTATGTAAATAACAACGAGACACTAAGTGCTTATGTTTGTGACCTATTATCCATTACATGTAGACTCCCCATGTACTAGTGTCCATAATATAACAAGATAGTGTTATCACCTATCAAAATTACCTCTCAAATCCTTGAATTACAAATCTCACTTATTATATGATCAACTGACATACTCTAACTCCAAGAAGCATATGTCAAATTCCACTAAAGGAATTACTATGGCCATAGATTCATGATCACATGTCGTTTGAATCGCCCAAGGGGACAAACTGTCTCAATCCCATGAGATATCATGGTGCCTATATTGAGAATACCTATTGCCACCAGCCTCCATCAATAGTGACCCAATCCATAAGGATATATGACCACTTTAGGGTCTCACCCAAAGGTCAAAGCCTCCCGTTGATTTTAGTATAGGCTCAATATCCTCTCAAAGTATAGTAGCTTCATAAATTATGACAATTGATAGCCTTGTGTCATGATTCACCGTAGGTCTTTTCTAGTGTGCATCACATACGCTAGTGCATTCACCATGGGAAACCTATCCTGACTGCCAAGACAAGTCATTCCTCTAATTAGGAGGTGGTGCACTACAATCTGTGCTAGATTGCCCAAATCTATGAACCAACTATGGACAACTTATCTACTTACAAGGAACCCATGACTTGTATCTTCTATGCAACTCCTAATGCACCCAAGTCATATACAATGTAAGAGACATGAACTGAATGTTCAAAGCAATGTCAATACACCAAAAGGATAGTAAGGAGATGGTTAAGTCTAACTTTGTTACATCATGTCTTGCTTTTAGGGGGGTCAAATCCCAACAATCTAAGCCCTATGAGATTTGTGTACCCATCAACTATTTTCTCTCCATGATTACTCATTTATCTCTTACACCTTAACAATTGACTTTGTTATCATGATCTTCGCTATTGGCTCCTTTTTTTTTCTCTCTATTGCTCAAGCCTCTCCTCTATTTCATAATCACAGTTCTTGTTAGTCAATTTGGTTATTGCTTGGGGTTTAACATGGTGGTGTTTTGTGTTATCTAGCTTGGTCATTTTACTATTTAGCATCTTTTTTGTTTCGTCGTGCCTCGACATGTCCGACCTCTTCTATGTTTCCTTTTTGTCGCGTCTTGATTGTTCAACCTATTTATGACTCTTAGAGTCGCACCTTCACTATCTGACCTTCCCTTGTTTCTTTAAAACCGTACCCTAACAGTCCAACTAGTTAGGTTCCTAGAGTTGTACCTTGACTATCCAACCTTCCCATGTTTCTTCAAAGTCGCACCCTAATTGTCTAGCCTTTCCTTTATGTTTTCTTCAAGTCGTGCCCTAATTGTTCGACTTTTCCTTTAGGTTTCCCAGAGTCGTGCCTTGACTGTTCAATTGTTTATGTTTCTTAAAGTCACACCTTGATTGTTTGGCTTGTTTATGTCTCCTAGAGTCGCTATTTATCCTTCCTATGTTTCTTTAAAACTACACCCTAACTACCCGACCTTTCCTTTATGTTTTCTTCAAGTCGCGCCTGATTGGAGCCAAAATATGTGCTCTAATGGCACATATTTGATACGATTTGTGCACCAAAGGACATTCAAATCACCCAACTTGACCTAAATTGATGCTACGATCCTATCCATGAGTTTAGTTTGTACTTTGGAGACTTATCTCATGTTCAAGGGAAGAAAAGGGTGCAGGTTTAATCACTTTAGATTTTGAAAGATCAAGAAAGGCCTAAATGAGGAAATAAGTGAGTCAAGACTCATGGACCATAAGGAAAGGCAAAAAGAGGACATCATGAGTTTGGAAGATGAGAAATGACCATTATGGAGTAAGAAAGAAGGCAAGAAAACATGGGAAATGAGGCATGAAGCAAGATTCAGCTGCATGGAAATTCAAAGCTCAAAAATCTGATGTTAATATATACTCTGAATTTTAGGAAAAATTTGGAGAACTTAATGGAGTCCATTTTATACATACTATATATCATTTCAAATCTTAGGAAATCAGGAGTCCAATGCTTCAAACGGTGTGCAAATCGGAGCTGAAATGAAGAAGTTATGGCCATTTGAAGACAACTGCACCAAGCTGAAGGGTCATTTCGAAATGATTTCGAAATTCAACTTATGAATTCAAAATCCACTTCGAAATGACACCAATTTCGAATTCACCCACTTCCACTTGGATGTTTTGCCTCCTCTATCTCGGGAATTGCATCTAGGGCACTCCATCCGTCCTAAGTGGACCCCACACGACTAGAAATCACAATTTTATTATTTTTTTAATCATTTTTAGGAAATTATTTTTGTAATAAGTGGCCAATGAGAGTGTGCCACATGTTAGGTAATTCATGATCTTATATAAACTATCTTAGTTCTAGGTTTTGGGGATCTTGAATTTCTTTTTCGAAGTTTTTAACATTGAAGGTGGAAGAAAATGAGAACTTTGGTTTGTTTTCTTTTTCTTCTTTATTCAATATATAGTTTTTAGTTTTTTTTTATTCAAATAATGGATTTTTACCCTATTATGGATTGTGAATGTGACATCACCCCCATGAGAGGCTAAGAGCCAACCTAGGGCTTGAAGCATGAAAACATAAGGACTAGGAAACCTATAGGGACAATGGGTAAATTATTATAACAATGAGATTAATTATTGGTTGGGTGATAATTTATCAATTTTTTTATTCTATCCTTATGAGTTAGTTTAGGAAATGATATGGTAGGTTATTACTCAATACTAGTGATTCTTGGTAATTCTTGATTATTGGTTATCCTCATCTTCCCTATCGTTATTTGCCCCAAAACAAAGCTATAAGGAGTAAGAAAGTTAAAAACTCAAATCTTAAACTAGTAATCAATCTCATTCATCTAATGGTTTTAGGAATCTGTTTTAAAAAATAAAAATTAGGTTTTGGATGTAATTTTGAGTTATATAACTCAACTTGATCACGAGCGGCCAAGGATCCCAAAACCCTAAGATCATTTACTTAAAATACCCTTGTTTTCTCTAATTTCTATACCCTAGGTTGGATTGTGGAAAGCCCCAAACTTGAATCAATCGAATTTAAAATCAATATCCATTTTGTTATTAATTTAATTTCTTTTACTTAGTTTCACATTATTCTCATATTGTTTTTCACTTTAGGATTTAAACGAAAGTAATTCATTTATTCTAATGTTGATAATTTCCATAAGCCAATCCTTAAAGGCGAAACCCGGAATACTACAAAAGTCGTAGTGACTCTTTCTCTAGTTTTTTTTCTTGACCAGAGTTGCCAAGTAAAAAGGCTAAGTATTTTGGTACAATAGAGAAGGTCGATCAAGAAATTGACGCCGTTGTCAGGGATTGGTAATCATCATGACTAGGATATAGTGCATTGCTTTCTTTTAGTTCTTTTAATTTTGTTTTTCTTTATATATATATATATATTCTTTTTTATACTTGGTTGGGAAAGAGATCTTTTAGGTAGACTTCAAAGAACAACTGAGGAATCTCAACCAAGTATGGAGGACACTGAAGAATCTAATAGGAATAACAATAGGCAACAACCGCCTATGCAGGACCAAAGAACTATGAGGGAGTATCTAAATCCTCCCAAGCTGAGCACACCATCATGTCTTATGCTACCTCCAAATCATGATCATGTTACCATTCGACCTCAAGTGGTGTCTCAACTACCCATTTTTAGGGGAATAGAAAATGAAAATCCATACTCTCATATCAAGGAATTTGAGGACATCGTTTCAATTTTTCAAGAAGCCAACATTCCTTTGGAGATCTTCTGCATGAAGATATCCCCCTTGTCATTGAAGGATAAAGCTAAGACTTGGTTAAATAGCCTTAGACCTTAATATTATCAAAAATTGGGGTGATCTACAATTAGTTTTTTTGTAGAAATCCTTTCCAACACATAGAACCAATGCATTGAAAAAGAAATCTCGAATTTCAAGGCTATGGAGGATGAGAAGTTTTTTGCATGCTGTGAAAGATTCAGGGAGATGGTTGCAGCATGCCCCCATCACGGATTTGACAACTAGATGCTAGTATCATATTTCTATGAAGGCATGTCACCACCAATGAAACAACTTCTCGAGACTATGTGTGGAGCAGATTTCATAAATAAAAACCCCGATGAAGCATTTCAATTCCTTGATTATGTTGTCGAGGTATCTAGAGGTTGGGAAGAACCAATTGTCAAGGAACCATCTAGAGATAGAACAATGAACATGGCAAGAGCTAGTGGAGTGTATACCTTACCAAAGGGTTTAGATGTCCAAGCAAAGTTTGCAACCATTATGAGAAGGTTGGATGATTTGGAAGCCGAGGGAGTTCAAGAGGAACAAATAGTCAATGAGAGAGTAACTCAAGTGTGCTTGATATGTAAGTCTACGGAACATGGTGTGCAATCTTGTCCCACTAGTGCAAGACATGTTTTTGGAGCAAGCCAATGCCTTAGGGACGTACAAGCAATATTCTATCAATTCTCCATATTCCAACACTTATAATCCGGGTTGGAGGAATCATCCAAATATATCATGGAGATGAGGTAACAATGGCCAGTTTCAGCAACAAGGAAACCGATTTCAGGGTAATCAAACTAATGGGCAGCAAGGTTTTCAACCACAAGGTATTTCATCTCAAAATTTTCAATAGCAATATCAAACCTCATCATCTAACTCTAGCTTGGAATATATGATGAGAAAGTTTATACAGAAGCAAGACAAGTGTAATGAAGGTCAAAATAGGATAAATGCTCAAACATCTCAAGAACTAGCAGATATTCGAACCACTTTGAGCCAACTTGAAGTAGGTTTATCTCAAGAGAAAGGAAAGTTCCCAACTCAACCACAAAAAAATCCGAGAGGAGTAAATGAAGTTTCTGAAGTAAAAAAGGAAGATTGCAATGCAGTTATCACACTCAGAAATGGGAAAGAATATGAAGGGCCCAAGTTACCTATAAGTGATGATATTCCTTCTAAAGATGAACCAACTGTGGAGAAAAATGCTAGAAATGAGAAAGAGTTTAAAAAATATGAGGAAGTCATTGTGAGCAAAGACAAAAGGAGTGTTTCCAATCATTTGCCTTTCCCTTCAGCTATGCAAAGACACAAAGTGAGGGATAAGACTTTGGAGATTTTGGAAGTTTTGAAGCAAGTGAAGATCAACAATTCACTCCTTGATATGATTAAGCAAGTGCCTGCTTATGCAAAGTTCCTCGAGGACTTATGCACTGTGAAGATAAGGATTAAATTAAGCAAAAATGCATTCCTCACCGAGCAAGTTAGTGCCCTCATTGAGAATAAGGCAATGGTGAAGTACAAAGATTCAAGTTGTCCTACCATCTCAGTCCAGATTGGAGACTCATTTGTGGAAAGGGCGTTGTTAGATTTGGGAGCTAGTGTAAATTTGTTTCCATGTTCAATCTATAAGCAATTGGGATTGGGAGAGCTTCAGGCTACTACCATTACACTCTCTTTAACATATCGTTCAATTAAAGTACCCAAAAGAGTAGTCGAAAATGTTTTGGTGCAAGTTGAAAAGTTCTACTACCAAGTGGACTTTGTGGTGTTAGATATAGAACCGTTGAAAAATGGTGTGAATTTTGTTCCAATTATTCTTGGGAGACCCTTCCTTGCTACAACCAATGCCCTCATTAACTGTCGAAATAGATTGATGCAATTATCTTTTGGGAACATGACAGTGGAAATGAATGTTTTCAATTTATGTAAGCAACCGATGAACCATGATGATGTGGAGGATGAGGAAGCATGCCTTATAGAGGCCTTGGTGCAAAAACACATAGAAAATTTAATGAAAGAAAATATAGATGAATTTTTCTCTACAACCAGTAAGGAAGAATGTGTTGAAGTTGCTACAAAGTGGAAAGAAAAATGTACCATTAAGTCTTTGAATAATGTTGATAATGATGAAGAAAGCAAAAAGGAGGAGGTTGAGGTCAACAAACCAGAGTTAAAGCCCCTACCGCATGGTTTAAAGTATGTTTATTTAGAGGAAAATGAAGAAAAACCTGTGGTCATTTCAGATACATTAATTAAAGAGCAAGAAATCAAACTTTTGAAGGTGCTTAAAGAGAATAAAAGAGCGATCGGTTGGTCCATTTTAGATTTGAAAAGGATAAATCCCTTGATTTGCACACATCATATTTATTTGGAAGAAAATGCAAAACCAATAAGGCAACCACAAAGAAGACTAAATCCCCTTATGCAAGATGTAGTCAGAAATGAGGTATTGAAGCTTTTAGATGTAGGTATTATTTATCCTATCTCTGACAGTAGTTGGGTGAGCCCCACTCAAGTAGTATGATTACTACCCAAAAAGTGCCATTTTGCGCCTTTAATTCATTATGTTTTAAGCACTTTTGTGTAGTAGTTCTCCATCTTTATTCCAATTGGCATGTTAAGGACCTAGCAATGACTTCTAATCATATTTGTGGCTAGTTTTAGTATTTTGACAGCTTTTTGGATCATTAAGACAAGCCAAGTAAAGGAGAGAAGCAAAGAGGAAAACAGAGTGAAGAAAATAGAGGACAGCAGCTACAGTCTTCTTTCGCACTTTTGGAGTACTTCCCGAAGTCCATTTTATACAGGCTATAAACCATTTCAAAGCTCAGGAAGTCAAGAATCCAACGCTTTAAACCGTGTATGATTTGGAGATTAAATGAGGAAGATATGGCCTTTGGAAGACAATTGCTCCAGGCTTGTGCGAAATTCGCACAACACCTTCCAATTTCGCACCAGCCCATGCGTGGTGCGAAATCTCCTCTGTTTTGCCGACTCCACGCAAGATCTTTTCTTTTAGATATTTTTGTATAAATTTCCATTCTTCTCCTTGTAATCCACCAATCATAAGATTTCTTAGCTAGGAAGGTTGGAAAAACTTTGTCTATATATATCCCCTTGCATCCATTGTAAAAGAGGGAGAGATATAGAGAGAGAAGTATGTAATATAGATATAAAAATATATAGAATATACAGAGCCTTGCTCTGTTTTTCCTTCTCTTTCATTTTCATTTTCTTGCTAGCCAAACATCCTCTAAGGATGTTTTCCCAGAGGATGAGAGGCTAAACCTTTGGTTTCTTGGAGTGAAGGAAGGTAGGTGAAAAGTCCAGATGCTAAAGTGGAAAAATCTCATGCATTAAATACAGGTAGTTGGAGTTCATAAATGGCTTTTAAATCTAAAGTTTTGCTTTAAATCCCTTAGAATCACTTTGAATGGCCGATACATGGTAAGCTTCAGGTCTCTATGGATGCTTATTGCTAGATCCATATCAGTCCATTAGTTATCATGTACGAGCCATTGGAAAGTGGTTCAAGGTGAAGACCCATAGTGTCTAAAGCCATTAATGTAACTTGACTACCATTTCTATTGACTTTTTATGGATTAAATCTTCATTGTTAAACCTACACCGGTTCAGGAAATAACTATAGGTTAAATCCCCAATGCGAGGAGAAAAATCCGAAATTTCCTACTTTGCAGTTGGCACCTAATCCTAGTAACCTGAACTCCCAAGAAACATCTTTCTTTCTAATTTCTTTCTAGTTAATTTTAGTTACTTTATGTTAGGTTAGCTTAATACCATCCGTTTTCATTCAAACTTATGTCTTCTTTTAAAGCTAACAAAGAAAAGAAAAAGCACCAATTCAGTTTTTGAACTAATATCAATTGCAAAGTGAAAACCCATCTCTGTGGACGATCCTAGAGCCACTATACTATGCTAGCTAAATGCTACCCCGGTATATGGTGAAATAGGTTTATAAATTTTGTTGATTACTCCCGTCTAAGGATTCAGATCAAAGCACATCAATTGAGTTGAATCAATTGGAACACCAATCGGGCATGAATCAAATGGCGCCGTTGCCAGGGATGGTGCCACTTTACAGTGATATGACCTTTTCAGAGTACTTGTGATCTTCATCACAAGTTTGGTGACTTTTTTTTTCTTTTTACTAACTCTTTTTATTTGTTTATTTTTCTTTTTTCATATTTTAGTATAGTTTTTATTTAGTTTTTAGTTAATCTTAATAATTTTCTTTAGAATTTTATTTTCTTTTGTTTTCTCTGTTTTTAATTCACAAATTGCTAGTTGTGCATGCCATTTCTAAAACACTAGTGCAAGCTATGTCGTGTGCCATTTGTCAATCTTTTGAGCACTTGGTGGAGGAGTGTCCTATCCTTCCAGCGGCGAGGGAGATGTTTGGTATGCCATGTGGCATTTGTCTATCTTATGAGCACTTGGTGGAAGAGTGTCCTACCAATCCAGTCGTGAGGGAAATGTTTGGTGATTGCAACACCTACAATTCCAATTGGAGGGACCATTCAAAATTCTCTTGGAAATCACAGCCACCTCAGTATTAGCAACCTGCTCAAGCACCACAGCAAGCCTCAAACCTTGAACAAGCTATGATGAATCTTAACAAGGTCATGGAAGACTTTGTTGAAGCTCAAAAATCCATCAATGCTCAGCTCAGTCAAAGAATATCACTTCCTAACAGAGTAGAGAGTTCATTGAATAAAAAGATGGATGGAATGCAACATGATCTATCTCAAAAGATAGATAATCTCCAAGATTCAATCTCAAGGTTTATCAACCTCAACACGGAGCAAGAAAAAGAAAACTCTCCTTCTCAACCTCATAAAAATCAAAAGGGTATCCATGAAATGAAGGCTAAGGAGAGTGATAAAGAGGTTGATCTGCCCACATGCAAGCTAGAGCACAAGGAAGAAAGTGAAACAGAGAAAGAAAAGAGGGAGGAAATCAAAGGAAAGAAAAAGGGGAAAAGTACAAAGGAAGATGGCTATGATGTTAATGCAAAGGATAGTCATCAAGGAAGAAATGATGAAGAATCACATCCCTCCACCTTTCCCCCAAGCTTTGTATGGCAAGATCATACAGAGCAAGTCTCAAGTGAGGGATGCAAACTTCATATGGGATCCGGGCAAGCTGAACCAGGATCAAATTTTTTGATGGACTTAGTCTTTTTAAAGGCTAACTAGTCCATATATTTTTGTTTTGTTTTTTTTTACTTGTTTTAATTTTGATTTTAATGCTTTAATTTTATTTTCGTTTGATTTAACTTGGGTTTTTTGACGATCAACACAGAGGAAGCCAAAAACAGAGGAAAACAGAGCAATTCGCACCACCCCATTTCGGAAAATGTTGGACACATTTCGATCACTTCCCAAAGTTCATTTCATGCATACTATATCTCGTTTAAAATCTTGGGAAGTCAGGAGTCCATAGCTTCAAACGGTACTCGATTTGGAGTTGAAACGAAGAAGTTATGGCCGTTTGAAGACGACTGTGCAAAGCTAAACGGAAATGTTGCAGCCGCACCCCATTTTGCTACTGTTGGACAGGTTTTTGGAGAACTTTCTGGAGCTCAAATTATGCATACCATATGTCGTTTTAAAGCTTAGGAAGTCAGGAGTCTAGGGCTTCAAACGGTGTGCGATTTGGATTTGAAACGAAGAAGTTATGGCTATTTGAAAGAATCCAATTTCGCATTTGGGCGGGTGAATAGTGCCTTGTGCGAAATTCGCACAACACATCCCCTTGTGCGAAATTCGCACAACACATCTCCTTGTGCGAAATTTTCGCACCACCCTTCCCTTGTGCGAATTTTTGAGCTTCTTCATCCCTACCCTCCCTAATCCCAAGCCTCTGAGCCTCATTTCTTTGCTCCATTATGCCTAAGACCTGAGGAGGCTATGCCTCAGCTCCCCAGAGCAATTAGAGAGCCCCGCGCACCCTGGGATCACACACATGAAGCCTCTCACTCCATTTTTGACCTCCTTAAACCATCAAAGCCCATAGCTCCAGCTGAGAGCTCCAGTTGAGGAGACTATGCCATCCAAGGAGAATACTAGAACAGAGGCCAAAGTCCTGATCCAACCCACTCAGAAGGCCACCACAGATGCATCAGCTCCACAAGACCTTACCATTATTTGATCATCTCTTTACTTTTTGTCTTTACATATTATATTAGTATACATAATTCCATGTTTTGATGTCTTATATTCTGGGATTGGATGTATTACTGATGATGCATCATATATAGACATCAACTCTTGTTTAAAACTTGGCATTTTTCTATTTTCTCTACTAACTATTTTTTTGCAACATGTGGTTTCTCCTATACGACTCAGACTCCATGTCACTAAGGAGGTACCACTTCCTCCCTATTTTTCAATCGCTTTTGTCACATTGAGGACAATGTTCAGCTTGGTTGGGGGGAGAGTTGAGGAAGTAAGTATTGTTAATAATGCTAAGTTATTTTGGTAATTTAGTTGCTTTTTGTTTATTTTAAAATTTTTTTAAAGTTTTTTTTTTTGAATACTCTCCATGGTTATTAAGGAAAAAAATTTCAAAATGAAATGGGAGAAATTAAATTTTTGTCTTTTTACTTGAAACTTAGAGTTTGTATTATGTTTATTAAAGTTGATGAATTATTGAACTCCTATTGATTTCAACCTTATTTCTTCCACTTTAAGCTTATCACACACCGTGCACACTAGGTTCCGTTTATAAGATGAAAAACTATTTTCCCTCTTGACTTAGGAAAATTTTAGACTTGGTACCTTTGACCTCATTTAATAGTGTTGGGACACCTTGTAAAAGGCCAATGAGTCTTTGAAAAAATAAAGAAAGAAAGAAAAATGTTTACTTGCCTTGAAACCCGAGCAAGGTCCGAGGGGTATATGGTGAAAATCTTTAAAACCTGGTGCCCTAAGCCTTCAATGGTTGGGAGTCACCGACCTCAATGCTTGTTACATGGGTGAATAGGTGGAGTTTAACATATTGTAGGTGCTTGGGTATTAAAAATTCATTCTCAAAAGTCCGGGGTGAAATCCGAGGAGTTAGTGGTTGAAAAATCCTTAAAACTTGATGCCCTAAACCTTGATTGGTTGGGAGTCATCGATGGACCCCCGTTACATGGACAATTTAGAAAAGAATGCCTCTAAGCTTTGCACTCCTACAAGAAAAAATTGTGAAAGAAAAGAGGTGCATTCTTAGCCTATTGGAGGTTGATTAGTTTGCTAAGCTTTGAAAAGAACTAGGTTGAGGGGAGAGATTAGTTTGACATACTATATCCGGAAACTAATAAATAACACATAGATTTTTGTGGAAGAGTAAGGGTTGGACCTTTAGGAGTGGAAATTATTTTGAAGCTTAAATTTGCATAATGCCTACTCTTTATGAATTGTGACTAGGCAAATTATTTGATAGCTCCTATTGAAGTTTGAGTTTTATTTCTTTCATGTTGAGAGTTTGATCCAATCATGCCACTTGATTATTTTTTGGAGTGATCAGCATGATTTTGTAAAATATTATATTATCTATTTTTCTTTATTTTTCTCTCCTTCATTGCTCAGGGACTAACAATGTGTCAATTGGGGGGAGTGATTACTACCCAAAAAGTGTCATTTTGCGCCTTTAATTCATTATGTTTTAAGCACTTTTGTGTAGTAGTTCTCCATCTTTATTCCAATTGGCATGTTAAGGACCTAGCAATGACTTCTAATCATATTTGTGGCTATTTTTAGTGTTTTGACAGCTTTTTGGATCATTAAGACAAGCCAAGTAAAGGAGAGAAGCAAAGAGGAAAACAGAGTGAAGAAAACAGAGGACAGCAGCTTCAGTCTTCTTTCACACTTTTGGAGCACTTTCCGAAGTCCATTTTCTACATGCTATATACCATTTCAAAGCTCAGGAGGTCAAGAATCCAACGCTTTAAACCGTGTACAATTTGGAGTTGAAATTAGGAAGATATGGCCTTCGGAAGACAATTGCTCCAGGTTTATGCGAAATTCGCACAACACCTTGAAATTCGCACAACACCTTCCAATTTCGCACCAGCCCATGCATGGTGCGAAATCTCCTCTGTTTTGCCGACTCCACACGAGATCTTTTCTTTTAGATATTTTTGTATAAATTTCCATTCTTCTCCTTGTAATCCACCAATCATAAGATTTCTTAGCTAGGAAGGTTGGAAAAACTTCTCTATATATATTCCCTTGCATCCATTGTAAAAGAGGGAGAGATATAAAGAGATAAGTATGTAATATAGATATAAAAATATATAGAATATACAGAGCCTTGCTCTGTTTTTTCTTCTCTTTCATTTTCATTTTCTTGCTAGCCAAACATCCTCTGAGAATGTTTTCCCAGAGGATGAGAGGCTAAACCTTTGGTTTCTTGGAGTGAAGGAAGGTAGGTGAAAAGTCCAGATGCTAAAGTGGAAAACTCTCATGCATTAAATACAGGTAGTTGGAGTTTATAAATGGCTTTTAAATCTAAAGTTTTGCTTTAAATCCCTTAGAATCACTTTGAATGGCCGATACATGGTAAGCTTCAGGTCTCTGTGGATGCTTATTGCTAGATCCATATCAGTCCATTAGTTATCATGTACGAGCCATTGGAAAGTGGTTCAAGGTGAAGACCCATAGTGTCTAAAGCCATTAATGGAACTTGAATACCATTTCTATTGACTTTTTATGGATTAAATCTTCATTGTTAAACCTACACCGGTTCGGGAAATAACTATAGGTTAAATCCCCAATGCGATGAGAAAAATCCGGAATTTCCCACTTTGCAGTTGGCACCTAATCCTAGTAACCTGAACTCCCAAGAAACATCTTTCTTTCTAATTTCTTTCTAGTTAATTTTAGTTACTTTATGTTAGGTTAGCTTAATACCATCCGTTTTCATTCAAACTTATGTCTTCTTTTAAAGCTAACAAAGAAAAGAAAAAGCACCAATTCAGTTTTTGAACTAATATCAATTGCAAAGTGAAAACCCATCTCTGTGGACGATCCTAAAGCCACTATACTATGCTAGCTAAATGCTACCCCGGTATATGGTGAAATAGGTTTATAAATTTTGTTGATTACTCCCGTCTGAGGATTCAGATCAAAGCACATCAATTGAGTTGAATCAATTGGAACACCAATCGGGCATGAATCATAGTACCTAAGAAAAGTGGGATAACTGTGGTGAAGAATGATGAAAGAAAGCTTATTTCTACAAGGTTGACTACAGGATGGCGAGTATGCATTGATTTTAGAAAGTTGAATGCAGTCACCAAGAAAGATCATTTTCCATTACCTTTCTTAGATCAGGTTTTGGAGAGGGTAGTTGGTCATGAATATTATTGCTTCTTAAATGACTATTCAGGTTACTTTCAAATTGCCATTGCATTGGAGGATCAAGAGAAAACCACATTCACATGCCCATTTAGCACCTATGCTTATAAGCGCATGCCTTTTGGTCTTTGTAATGCGTCAGCCACATTTCAAAGGTGTATGCTCAGTATCTTCGGTGACATGGTAGAAAGAATCATGGAAGTTTTCATGGATGATCTGATAGTTTATGGGAAGACCTTTGATGATTGTCTCTTAAATTTGAAAAAAGTTTTGAAAAGGTGCATTGAGAAGGATTTGGTCCTAAATTGGGAGAAATGTCACTTCTAGAGAGGGCATTCAGGTAGATCCAGCAAAAATTGAGCTCATCTCAAAGCTATCTTTGCCTACTACTGTTAAAGAGGTGAGATAATTTTTGGGGCATGCAGGTTTTTATAGGAGGTTCATATAGGACTTCTCAAAAATCTCTCAACCTCTTTGTGCTTTATTGCTTAAGGATGCGGAATTCATATGGACTAAAGCATGCCAAGAAGCTTTTGAGAGACTGAAGTCACTCCTCACTACAGCACCAATTATGAGACCTCCCAATTGGTCTTTTCCATTTGAGTTGATGTGTGATGCTAGTGACTATATAGTGAGAGTCGTACTAGGTCAAAGGGAGAACGGAAAACCATATGTGGTGTATTATGCTAGTAAAACCCTCAATGATGCTTAGAAAAACTACACAACTACTGAAAATGAGCTCCTTGCAGTGGTGTTCGCACTCAAAAAATTCAGGAATTACCTTTTGAGAACTTCAATAGTAATTTTTACTGATCATTTGGCCTTAAAATATCTACTCAACAAAAAAGATGCCATAGCAAGACTTATCAAATGGATCCTTCTTCTTTAAGAATTTAACATTCAAATAAAGGATAAGTAAGGGGTAGAGAATGTGGTTGTTGATCATCTTTCTTGAGTTAAAGTAGAGCCACATTTCGAGGAAGCACAGATTAATGATGAGTTTCCTGATGATGCACTTTGTGCAGTGGAGAAGTTGCCTTGGTTCACAAATATAATCAACTACTTAGCAACATGAGAGCTTCCCTCATAATAGAACATGGAGATGAAGAAGTATTTTCTTTCGCAAGCAAAACACTATGCTTGGGATGATCCATATTTGTATAAGTTTTGCCCGAATCAAATTATTTGGAGATGTGTTCCAGATGATGAACAACAAGACATATTGCGAATGTGCCATGAGGGAGCTTGGGAAGGTCATTTTGCTTCGAGGAAGACTTTAAAAAAAATTCTACAGAGTGGATTCTATTGGCCAACTATGTTCAAGGATCGTAACACTCACTGCAAAAGTTATCCATAATGTCAACAACTGGGGAAAATCAACACAAGGTATCAAATGCCACAAAATTATATTTGTGTTGTCGAGGTCTTTGATTGTTGGGGCCTTGACTTTATGGCACCATTCCCTCCTTCTTTTGGTAATCTTTATATTTTGGTGGGAGTGGATTATGTCTCTAAATGGGTAGAAGCAGTGGTATGCAAGAGCAATGATCACAAAGTGGTGCTCAAATTTTTAAAGGAGAATATTTTCTCTAGGTTTGGTATTCCGAGAAAAATCATCAGTGATGGAGGTTCACACTTTTGTAACAAGCCCTTTTCCACTCTTTTGCAGAAATATGGAGTTAGGCATAAAGTGTCCACCCCATATCACCCTCAAACAAATGAGCAAGCTGAGCTAGCAAATCGAGAGATTAAGAGAATCCTCACTAAAATAGTCAATACTACAAGAAAAGATTGGTCTACCAAGTTAAGTGATGCACTTTGGGCATATAGGACAACCTATAAGACTATCCTTGGCATGTCACCGTATCGGATTGTTTATGGTAAAGCATGTCATTTGCCTGTAGAACTCGAACATCGTGCATATTGGGCTATAAACAAGATGAACTTTGATTCGAATCAAGCTAGAGCTAAAATGAAATATGATCTAAATGAACTTGAGGCATATCGAAATAAGAATTATGAATGCTTACGTAATGCAAGGGAAAAACACAAATTCTACCATGACAAGCTTATTTTACGAAGGGAGTTCAAGCAAGGTGAAAAGGTGTTGTTGTACGACTCCAAGCTTCACATTTTTCCAGGAAAGCTTAGGTCAAGGTGGAATGGCCCATTATGTGGTAAAGGAAGTCTTCCCTTATGGCACCATGACCATTTGAAATTCGAGGACTGGTAATGAATTCAAAGTTAATGGTCAACACTTAAAGCATTTCATGGAAAGATTTGAGACACAAGAGGAAAATCTCCATTTTCTTGATGGGGATGTTCAAAAGAGTTGAAGTATTTTATGAAAATCTAGTAGGTAAAAATTAGATTTAGGTAAATCTTTTATTTATTGAATTTTTCTTTTATTTTATTTTTATTTTTTTATTTTTTTTCCTTTGTTTAGTTTTACATTTTCAATTAGTCATTAGCAATATGGTTAGCATTTTTTATTTTTTATTTTTAGTTGTTTTTAACTTACTAATGAGCTTATGAGTTGTAGCAACTTAGCTTGCAAACATCCGAGTGATATAGGTAAATGCGAACTTCAAGGGAGTGAAAAGGTAAGCCTCACATGTGTTCAAGGTGACAAAGCTCCTACAGGTATGTTGATCCATATTTAAGACCATAGGCCTCTAAAAAATTTACTTGTGAAGATCATTGGTGAACTTTGAAAACAAAGGATAAAATACAAAATTGAGTAGCCCTTGGTAGAGAAATCCTAAATTTTTATGATGAAGGGTTAAAGGTATAGTGGATGAACTCAAAATTCCTTTGTTTTTGAATTTGAAATCTCAAATGGAGATGACACTTTTAGAGACAAGTAGTGGGTGATTTCAATATTATGATCTTTTTGAATTCAAAATTTTTTGTTTTGGAATTGCAATTTTAAATCTACAGAAAGTGAATTCGAATTGAGATTGATTTCAAAATCACTAGTAAATGGCAAAATAGGTGTTTTGAACTCACAAACAATGAGTTCGAAATACAATGAATTTTGAGATGGATTTTGAATTTCGAAATGAGCAATTTTGATGCTTTAATATGGACTTCATCACTCATAGTGGATTATTTTGAAATGAAGACAAATTCGAAATAAATAAAAAAAATTACTATTTCGAAATAGAAGTGGGAATCAACAGTGAGTCAATTTGAAATGGAGCTATTTTTTAAATCATTAAGGAAATTTTGAAATTTTTTTTTTACACTGCATTAAGGCTACAGTTAGCAAATTCAAAATGGTGGGCTTTTCGAAATAGAAACTTTTGCTTTAGAATTGAGATTCTTGAACTTCAGAAGGTGAATTCGAAATTTGCCCAACTTAGAAATGATTTTTATTCATTTCGAAATGCGATGTTTGAAATGTTTTTGTTTATAATGAGTCATTTCGAAATAAGGTAGTTTTCAAATTCAATGGTTAGATTTTAAAATAGACATTTTTTTTACCATCAGTTAACGAATTCAAAATCAGGCTATTTTCGAATTCAATAGTTAAATTTTGAAATGACTCTTCTTAACCAAAGTCCAATTCAAAATACCTAATTTCTATTTCAAGCTCATTCCGAAATCACCCAAACGATCGTTTCCACTTCCAGACCACTTCATCTTCTCTCCCCCTTGTTTCCTCTTCTCTTGTTCATTGTCCTAGCTTCCATTGAAGGCAATTTTAGGGTTTCGTCGTGGGTTTGTCGCATTCCAGGTACCCATCACACTCATACTCATTTCTTGTTTATTTTTCATGGATTTTTCTTGATCTTTCCGGTTTCGTTGTGTAGTGTTGCTCCATATAAAATGTGGTGTTACCCAACTTTCATCAACGTTGTTTAGGGTTTCTATTGTTCCAGTTGGATAGATAAATAAAAAATATCAAAAATATAATGAAAAAAAAAATTTCAGGGGCCGCTGCCCCCCGACCCCGAAACCCCGAGCGTAGCCAACAAGATTGATTTTGGTTTCACATAGTTCATTTGCTTTGCTTGGAAATTTCCTTGGAAATTCAGGGTGTTAGAATTTTTGGTTTATACTTGGAGAAAATTTTTGAAATTTTGTATACATGACTCTTAGGGCTTGTTGAACATCTTAGAATACTTTGAGAGCAAAGTTCTTATTTTTCCATGAGTTTTGCATAATTGTTGCCTAATCTATGTTTTATATGCTCTGAAACATTTTTAACTCTCTAGTAGATTTTTTTACTTGTTCTGGACATTCTCCTAAGCTAACCAATCACTTTGATTTCCTTGTCACATGATATTTGAACTTAGGTATTGTTTGGATTATATCTAAGGCTTCAAAGACTCATGTTTTCATCATTGTTGAACATCTTGAATGTTTTTCCGCATTTTAGGAATGGTCTACCACCGTTTCACATGAATCCATAGATTTCATGAGCATCCAATATTTTTTAGATTGTTTTCTTAACCCTTATGAGTTTTTGTTTTTATTTTTATCTATTTATTTCCCTTCTTTAAGTTTAGTTTGTTTTTCAACATTTATTTTAGATGGCTCGAGATAAAAGGAAAGTTGTTATTCAAAGTGACAATGAGACTAGGCATTCCCCGAGGCAAAACCGTGCCCAACCTCTTATCCAAAGTCGAAGTGGTGTAGTGATTAGTGAGCCTACCGAGAGACATGTCACTCGTCAAGCCAAGCATGTAAAGGCCAGGATGAAGGCTCATTTTGATCGTCCAACCACTAAGAGGACTGAAGCCATGCATGTAAAGGCTAGGACGAAGGCCCATTTTGATCGCTTAACCACTCCAAAGACCACCAAGCCTACTACCACTCCTCTACATCCACAGGCAGCTCCTCCTACTCTGAGCCCAACATGTCCTCCGTCTCTAGGAGTTTGTGATGATGCCCCTGGGGTGGACCTATCTCGCCAAGAGTTTGGTCAAGAGTTCTCTTATGACATACAGGCATTTAGTACTTATGAGCCCACTACACAATCCATGTGTCCCCTTGACTAATATTATTTTCTCGCATTGATGGATCCTCCCCCATATTTTTATGTCGTTAGTGTACGAGAGTTCTTCTCTACTCTTCAGGATTTGAGAGGGGGCTATCGAGAGCTCCATTTTTCTATCAGAGGACGAGCTAATATTATTTCCATTGAGACCATTGCTGCAACCTTTGGTTTACCATCATCTGCTCCTCCTAAAGCTCGATTTGTACCTTAGTCACGACCAGCTTTTCTGAGGATTACATGTATACTAGCACCTCAGGGTATTCATTTTTGTTCAACCATCACTCACCTTGAGATGCCACCGATCTTATGGTTTGTGGATCAGATCATTAAGACCAACATTTTTCCATTTTGACACTCTATATAGCGCTCTGGTTTAGTCTTATGGGGGTTATATCACATGTACACAAGCAAGTGGTGGAGTCCAGCTCAACTCATCATGGATACCATCATTTATTTTTTTCAAAAGGTGAAGGAGAAACAGTTAGCTTCAGCTCAAAGCTATCTCATTCCTTTGCCTTGGTTGCTCTCATACTACTTGCTCTGTCGTGGACACCAGTTACCCAAGTCTGATCATCGTGTGGCTTTTTACACTTATGTTATCGATCAATGGGTTCGAGCAATTCATTCAGGGTCACAGTTGACTACTCATGGCACTAGACGAAAGAGAGATTTGCATGTTGTTCCACTTCCATCTACTACTGAAAGCCAACTCCCGCCTACTCCTACTTTTAACATGAGCTTACCAGTGCTTCCTATTCCTCTTCCACCACCTCTTTCGAGTGCCCCAGATCCTGCTGTTCCTATTTCTACACCACCAGTACCAATCTCTGATCTTCCTAGACCTTCACAGCCTCCGGTTGCCGATGCTACCCTGAGTACCTAATCGATCATGGCTCGTTTAGACACACTTCAAGAGTTATTTGTGTCCATGGACTCCTGCATTGATGCTCGCCTAAGTAAGATGGAGACTCGGATGGATGACCTCACTTTTTCTATACAACAGCTCACTTCTTTGGTTATTCCATCTAGACAGAGGGGCGATTTTGTCACACCAGCTGATACCAGCTTAAAGGTTGAAGGTGGCATAGAGGTGATTGGTTCTGGCTCTAACACAAGAGCACTGACAATAGCCCATGTGTGGACCCGTATTTTTCACGTGTGCCCCCACTCGATTGGCGAAACTCGCTTTTATTCGTGAAAATTTTGTTTTAGAAAAGTCGGAGTCACCACTTATTTTATTTTATTTTTAAGGGAAAATAAAACAAGAAATAAAACCCTAAAAAAATGACTCCAGATTTTTGGAAAAACATGTCTCGAAAACCCAAGTCTAGGTCTGAGGATTAGGTTACCTATTAGGAAGGTACCTCTAAGAAGTAGCACCCTTCTAGGCCCTACAAAAGTCTCTACTGATTAAGTTGAGGGAAATATGGCAATCAATTGATTAATTAAGGGTACCTAGGTAAGCTAAGGTGATTTTAAAACTAACATGCCAAACAAGAAAAACCGATCATACTCATAAAGGAGAGTTAGGATACGTACCTGGACCGTTTCTTAAGCGCTATCATAAAACATCAATGGTTAGTTTGGAAATATAGCACACAACATGTGTTTTATCCAAGCTAATCAAGCATACATCTAAGCACCTAAGGATCATAAAAAGCATAAATGAAATTCACAATAACATGCATGTTCATAAAATTTCGAAAAGCAAGTGATAGAGAGCATACCTAGATAGCATGCATAATTTATAAGATTCCTCCAAAAATACTAGAGTGATTAGAACAAGTATGAATTATATAACACATTCATTATTTCTAATACACAGTACCAAAGCCAAAATTGAGCCAAGGTAAATTAAATGACTCCAAAAATAAATAACCAATTCAAGCAATGTACAAGATCAACAGCATGCAATTAGAAAAGAGAGCATAAAAAAAAAAATCTAAAATATGGCTTAGAGTGGAATTTAATTACGAAAAAATTCAGGAAACAACTCCTACACATCTAGATCAACATACCAAAGGCCAAACTCTCATTCAAAGGACAGGTTGCAGCAAAGACACCTAAAGGCTCTACAAAGTTCATATTACACAAGAAAAAATGACATGCATAAACGAACTTTTTAAAAATAATAAATGATCACATAAAATCATACACTAGTTCAAAGTGTCTATATCACATAAAAAATGAATCTAGGGTCGAATAGTACTCAAAAATATTTTTAAAACACTCAAGCTAATCAGATTTCTAGAATTCAACATGTGTAGTAGGTACGACTTTGAAAAATCCTATCTCCCTCAAAGAAGCATATTTTTTAATAGTTTAAGTGTCTAAGACCAATTTCAAGAAGCCTAGAATTAAAAAAAAAATATCGAAGCAAATTTAAAAAGTCATCCGTTATTTTATTTTTGCAAAAAATATCTCAAGTGTCCAAAATTAGGTGAAAACAGATCTCACTTAAAGACTCGTTTATATCTTCAATTCCAGAATGGTTTTCTAACTCAAATGAAACTTAAAATTCAAGTTCAAGAAATTGGAAAAGTCATACAAGTTTTGAAATTTTTTTTAAAATCATTTTGAAGTAGCTAAAATGAATTTTAAATCTAAAGGGTCAATGGTTTAGTGAAAACTGGCAGTGAGGATCAAATCATTTAATACCTAAGGTGGGTAGTTCTTTTCTAACAAACCAATTTTAAATCAAGAAATCTCAGTATGAAGGGATCTCAATAGGTAAATTGATATTATAGCTACATTTGAGATGACAAAGTATCATCCATACCACCAAAATTTTGTGTATTTTGTAAGAAGGTAACCATGAACAGGATGCACCAATTGGGAATTCATGTCAGAATGGTGGTTGCTTCCTTCCTTTTTTCATGATGAATGCGTGTTGCCCCTCTCTTTTCTAGACCTTGAATCAACCGTCCAATCATCCTATCAATTCTAGCAACCGCATCAGTGATTTCAGGATCATTGGGTCCAACTTGGTGACCTTGATGATGTGGGTCCTCAAAATACAGTGTCATAAAAACAAGAATTTCACTACTTGGAAGATCAAAATACCCCAAAACAATATAAAATCGTTCCTCAAATGAAATTGAACCATTATAATTCCTATAGAAATTCAAAGGACAATTCCAGGAACCCTTCTTTACCTAAGAACCAGGCTAGAAATACATAGCAGCCTTGAATCCCTTCCAAAACCTAGACTGATTTCACCCCGAACAGCAGCTTAAATCCCTTCCAAAACCTCGACCGATTCCTCCTTCAATCAACGGCCCGAATCCCTCCTAAACAACGGACTGATTCCTCACTCTAAAAATCATGGACTGATCTCTTAAAAAAAAAAAAAAAATAGCAGCCTACCCTCTCCTCTGAAACGAACTGATCCTCACTCTAAAAATCACAAACTAATCTCTTCAAAAAAACTTGCAACCCGCTCTCTCCATTGAAACGGATTGATCCTCACTTTGAAAATCATGGCTGATCTCTTAAAAAAAAAAAAAAAAACAGCAGCCCGCCCTCTCCTCTGAAACAAACTGATCCTTTCCCTGAAAATCACAGACTGATCTTCACTCTCAAAATCACAACCTCACCCCTCAAAAAATCCTTATCTCATAAACACGGACTGATCTTTTAAAAAAATCCTTCCCTCATAAACACGGACTGATCTTCACTCTCAAAATCACAACCTCACCCCTCAAAAAATCCTTCTCTCATAAACATGGACTGATCTTTTAAAATACTCCTTCCCTCATAAACACAAACTGATCTTTCTTCTCCCATAAACACGGACTAATCTTCACTCTCAAAATCATAGCCTCACCCCTAAAAAAAATCCTTCTCACATAAACACAGACTAATCTTTTAAAAAAATCCTTCCCTCATAAACACGGACTAATCTTCCCCCTGAAAATCACAGTCTTACCCCTAAAAAAATCCTTCTCTCATAAACACAGACTGATCTTTTAAAAAAATCCTTCCCTTATGAACATAGACTGATCTTCCCCATGAAAATCACAGCCTCACCCCTCAAAAAATCCTTTTGAAATGCCCCTTAACCCTCTCTCTCCAGAATGATGCCACTGCCACGCTTCAATCGTGTGTCTTCTTTCCTTTTTTCTATTTTTTCTTTAATCTTTTCTCAATCACTCTGTCCAGATCCCTCTCCATCCACGGTGATGGAAGACACAATAGGAAAGGTTTCTTTCTTCTCTCTTCAGATCACCCTCAATCCCCTCCAATTATTTCTTTTTTTCCTTTTTGAATCTATGCTCTTTCAAACTTTTTTCTTTCATGCGACTGTCAAATTTTTTTTTTCTTTTCCAATGGTCTTTTCCTCCCTTTTTTGGATTATCACCTTCCTTTTCCTCTCCATCCCTCTCATCAATCACCACCCAACTATCCTAATTTTATTCTCTAAAATGGTCCCTTCCTTTCAAAGGTGTTCCTTCCTTGCACGTTTTTCAGACCATACCTTCCTTTCCCATATGGAGCACGTGGAATCCCATGCAAAACAAATAAATAATAATAATAATAATAAAAGGAAAATAAAAATACAAATAAAGAAAACTAAGGGGCTAGAATAATAAAAAAAGAAACATGCAACTAAGAATTAAAAACTCAAAATATGTAATTTTAAACAAAATTAAAAGTATAGATCACATGCAAAACTAAAATGAATTATCAACTCAAGCAACTCTCTATCAAAATAAATAAATTAATAAATAGATAAATAAAAACAAAGTGAATATGATTATTAAGCTCATGCAATTTCCTAAAAATAAATAAATAAATGAATAAAACTAATAAATAGAGAAAGATAAAAAAACAAAATCAAGCACATGCAAACCATGCATCCATGCAAAAAAAAAAGACCTAAATGGGCCTAGGGTGCCTAAACGGGCTTAGGGTGCCTAAACGGGCCTAGGGTGCCTAAATAGGCCTAAGGTTCCTAGATGGGCCTAGGGTGTCTAAATGGGCCTAGGCTACCTAAGTGGGCCTAAAGTGCCAAAATGGGCCTAAGGTGCCTAAATGGGCTTATGGTGCCTAAATGGGCCTATGGTGCCTAAATGGGCCTAGGGTGCCTAAATGGACCTAGGGTGCCTAGATGGGGTTAGGGCGCCTAAATGGGCCTAAGGTGTCTAAATGGGCCTAGGGTGCCTAAATTGGCCTAGGGTGTCTAAATGGGCCTAGGGTGCCTAAGTGGGTCTAGGGTGCCTAAATGGGCCTAGGATACCTAAATGGGCCTAAGGCGCCTAAATGGACCTAGGGCGCCTAAATGGGCCTAGGGTGCCTAATGGGCCAAGTGTACCTAAATGGGCCTAGGGTGCCTAAATAGACTTAGGGTGCCGAAATGGGCTTAAGGTGCCTAAATGGGCCTAAGGTGCCTAAATGGGCCTAGGGTGCCTAGGTGGGCTTAGGATGCCTAGGTGGGCCTAGGGTGCCTAAGTGGGCCTAGGGTGCCTAGATGGGCCTAGGGTGCCTAAATAGGCCTAGGGTGCCTAAATGGGCCTAGGGTGCCTAAATAGGCTTAGGGTGCCGAAATGGGCCTAAGGTGCCTAAATGGGCCTAAGGTGCCTAAATGGGCCTAGGGTGCCTAAGTGGGCCTAGGGTGCCTAGATGGGCCTAGGGTGCCTAAATAGGCCTAGGGTGCCTAAGTGGGCCTAGGGTGCCTAGATGGGCCTAGGATGCCTAAATGGGCCTAGGGCGCCTAAATGGGCCTAGGGCGCCTAAATGGGCCTAGGGCGCCTAAATGGGCCTAAGGCGCCTAAGTGGGTCTAGGGTGCCTAAATGGGCCTAAGGTGCCTAAATGGGCCTAGGGTGCCTAAATGGGCCTAGGGTGCCTAATGAGCCTAAGGTGGTGCCTAATGGGCCAAGTGTACCTAAATGGGTCTATGGTGCCTAAATGGGCCTATGGTGCCTAAATGGGCCTATGGTGCCTAAATGGGCCTAAGGTGCCTAAATGGGCCTAGGGTGCCTAAATGGGCCTAGGGTGCCTAAATGGGCCTAGGGGTGCCTAAATGGGCCTAAGTTGCCTAAGTGGGCCTAGGGTACCTAAATTAAGGCTGCCAAGAATCACAATGGGGTTAGATAAATCCCTCAACCAAAGTCCCCAAGGTGGCTTAAAAAAAGATAGGCTACACGAGTAGTAATGGGCCACCAGGGAATTGTTGTAAAGTACTAAACGAATACACAATAAGGCATGTGCTAGTAGGACAAAATGGAGGGTCTACAAATATGCCCCTCTTCGATAGAGATCACGAGTGTAGGGAATGTGAGTAAAAATACGAATAATGAGCATAACGAAGTGAACTATACTGAATAACTAAAAGAAAAGGACCAGAGATTTTGTCTTAGCACATGACGAAAGTAAGCTCGGAACGCGAGGTTGCAATCACAAAAATGGAACAACTCTATGTCATGAGTTCAAGGCTCTACATGGAAAAGGATGACTCTGGGTCATAGATGAAAAAACGACTCTGGGTCAGGAGCTCTTGGCTATAAATGGAAAAGAAATGACTCTGGGTCATAAATGAAAAATTGACTCTCGATCGAGAGCTTTGAGCTTTAAATGGAATAGAAATGACTCTAGACGCCTATGAAAATAATGGTGGCTCTAAACGCCTATGAAAATGATGGCTATGAATGCCTATGAAAATGATTGCTTTGAACACCCATGAAAACAGTGGTAGCTTTGAACGCTTATGAAAATGGTAGCTCTGAACTCCTATGAAAATGATGGTGGCTCTGAACGCCTATGAAAATGGTGGCTCTGAACGTCTATGAAAATAATGGCTCTGAACGCCTATGAAAATGGTGGCTTTGAACGCCTATGAAAATAATGGCTTTGAACGCCTATGAAAATGATGGCTTGGAACGCCTATGAAAATAATGGTGGCTCTGAACGCCTATGAAAATGATGGTGGCTCTGAACACTTATGAAAACGGTGGCTCTGAACGCCTATGAAAATGGTGGCTCTGAATGCCTATGAAAATGGTAGTGGCTCTGAACGCCTATGAAAATGATGGTGGCTCTGAATGACTATGAAAATGATGGTGGCTTTGAACGCCTATGAAAATGATGATGGCTCTTAATATGAAAATGATGGTGGCTCTGAACACCTATGAAAATGGTGACTCTGAACGCCTATGAAAATGATGGTGGCTCTGAATGCCTATGAAAATGGTGGCTCTGAATGCCTATGAAAATAATGGCTATGAATGCCTACGAAAATTATGGCTCTGAACACCCACGAAAACATTGGTGGCTCTGAACGCTTATGAAAATGATGGCTCTGAACTCCTATGAAAATGATGATGGCTCTGAACACCTATGAAAACGATGGCTCTGAATGCTTATGAAAATGGTGGCTTTGAACGCCTATGAAAATGGTGGCTCTGAACACCTATGAAATGGTGGCTCTGAACGCCTATGCAAATGGTAGCTCTGAACGCCTATGCAAATGGTTGCTCTGAATGCCTATGAAAATGGTGGCTTTGAACACCTATGAAATGATGGCTCTGAACGCCTATGCAAATGATGGTGGCTTTAAATGCCTATGCAAATGAAGGTGGCTTTGAACACCTATGAAAATGATGGTGGCTCTGAACGCCTATGAAAATGATGATGGCTCTGAATGCCTATGAAAATGATGGCTCTGAACGCCTATGAAAATGATGGCTCTAAACGCCTATGAAAATGATGGCTCTAAACGCCTATGAAAATGATGGCTCTAAACGCCTATGAAAATGGTAGCTCTGAATGCCTATGAAAATGATGGCTCTAAACGCCTAATAATGCAAGGTGGCTTTGAATGCCTAAAACTGGAAGAAATGGCTTTGAAAGCCTAAAGCTAGAAGAAGTGGCTTTGAACACCTAAAATTGGAAAATATAGTGGCTCTGAACGCCTGAGGTTATGAAGAGAGAGTGGCTCTGAACGCTAAACTAAAGATAGGATGGTGGCTTTGAATGTCAAGCTACGAGGGAATGATGAGGGGAAAAATGCCTCAGTATGGTGTGTCATAAAAAATCTTGATCCACTTAAAGGGTCTAAAAAAGACTCCATGAGTATCAAAAGATGCTCCGTTGATGAGTCAGAATGGTCAAATCAACTATAAAATAAAGTCTCACAACCTATCTGACTAAATCATGAGGCTTGACAAAGTATCATAATAATCTGGATATCTCTAACTCGAGATACCTTGTTAGAGGAATCTGTCGTCATCTCAAAGGAATGATTCACTGGCGGGTCTCAAGAAAATGGTCCACTGGGGCAATTGTCGCTGCCCTAACATAACGATCTATTGAAGAGTCATAGGTAATGAGACAGTCAAAACCCAAAGGTCAGGCTCCTTTGAAGGCTCATCTCGGCATAAATCATCGATATTGTAACCAGTAATGCGAATAAATATCCCTTAGCTGAATAAAGAAAATGGTAATAGCTTTGTGAGAAGATGATCATCTCCACAACAGAAAAGAAGAATATGCCCCAGTATAGCAATTGACACATCTTGCCATGTGGGTAACCGAGGAAAATATTCCCTAGTATAGCAACTAGTACACTTGGTCCATCCTGATGACTCGAGAATAACTCAATGGGGATGTATAAGAGATCTAACATGTGCTCCACTGAAATGATGATATGGGAGTCTATGCACTTGAGACAACTCCATCAAAGAATCACGATAATATCATAAAGTATGAGCCTGACTGAATGACTCAAGAAAGGCTCCACTAGGGAATCATCGTAAAATAAAAATAGATCATCAACTTGAGATGTATCTCAAACACCTGTCCAAGTAGGGGATGTCAAAGACGACATCTGATCTCATGGCCTCAGGGTGGTCTTAAGACACGGGACGTAACGTAGGTTAGGGTGATAAGGTGAAAGAAATGAAGGGAAACTAGGCTCAAATACCCAATGATCAAACCCATACTCTCGTGTACAAGATGTAATAAATAGAAAAATCTCATGAGCCATGGACCTAAAGGTAACCAAAGAAAATATCGATGGAGAAACAAGAGAAAGGATAAGTGGTCAAACCATCATTGAAACATGTGAATGATGTGAAGAAGGAAAGTGGAATGAATGATGATCAACCCATATTAGTACAATAAAGGAAAGTCATATCACCAAGGATGGAATGGTGGATAAGACAATGATCCGGAGACCCTAGTAAAAGGTCGCTCATCTCTCATACCTAATACATTTCTGCCATGATCCAAGAAGCATAGGATCTCATAGAACTCTTACGTGAACCCTCGACACTCCAAATGCATAGCAAGAGTGGCTCAAGGAGTGAAAACTCATAAAAATCTCACAAAATCCACAATGACAAATGTACCCTATAAATAGACCTTAAAAGGTGACATAAGTGCCCAATGGAGCAAGGTACCATATACGAACATATCATTGCACTTTTTCTTTCTTTTTAATATTTTATATATATATATATTGAATGCGCATGCTCTAATCGTCAATAAATCAAACTCCAATGGGAAAGATATAAGGAATGAATAGACTTTCTCAAATCACTGATGAATACGTGAACCCCATCCCATCAGACAACCTCTCAAACTAAAATCTCTGAATCAATGTCAAATGATGGGATGAATGGAGTGATATGACTACCCTCTTTGCAACAAGATGTGAAGAATCATCAACCCAAGGAAGAGAAGAGATAAGATGAAGCAAATAATGATAAAAGCAAGAAAGAGAATGAAAATGTGATGATAATAAAATAAAACAAATAGGGTGATAAGGAAATGGTAACAAGAATGAGAAGATAGGCCTATAAGTCTAAAGCTCATGAGACTTTCCTACAAAAGCATGCATATAAATCAAAGGGCCCCAACCCGAGTGTAGAAATGGTAATCAAGGTAATAAAGAAAAAAGGCTTTAACGTACAATGTGAAGCTCAATGGGCTAGCAACTATCTAATATATAGATAGAGGTGATAAAGTGTAAGGCTAACCGAAATGATGGCCACCCATCCTACGGCCATGGTCTCAAATGTAATACTTCTTCAGCTGATCCACATTGGTAAGGTCTGAGAACTGGTCTCTATCCAAATATGTCAATCATATTTCCTCTCTAGGGTTAACTCTCTAATGACAAGTGGTGTATTTCAAGTAAGTGCCTAGGGTCTCCTAGAATAGATGAATCTCCATGACTATAACTGGGCCAACATCGTCTCAAACATATCATCAACATAAGTGGAATGCCCCAACATAAATAAACTGAATCTCTCCTGAACTCTCAACAATGAAGATCTTAAGCATATCAAGAGAGTGAACTATCTTTGGCTAATCTATGCTAACCATCCAACTATCATCCAATACGTTCATCTCATGCTCGTCATGAAGAAAACCATGTCAATCAAATCTCCTATCTTAGAGGAAAAACTAATATCCTCTATAAGAACTCTCATCTGATAAACTTTGACTTGGAATCCACTAAACTCATCATATGTTCGATGTCATCCTCAACAATGTCATTGGCTAATTGGGTGATGGGGGTGGGAGGCAATGAATCACCCGACATCTCATCTTGATCTGGATGTTATCTATCTCACTATCCATCAATCCTTTAGCTCAAACCTGCTAATGTCTCCTGAATAGAGTCATGGTGACAGTAAGTCAATCAACTGTAACATACTAAGGATCTATACCTGAGTGCTTTGAAACCCTAATCAACCTATCTCCAACTCTAATCTAAGAAGTCGAATTCAAACCAAAACGAATAACACCCCATAAGGTACAAAAGCATGGAAAGAGAAATGACATGAAGGAAGCTTAGAAATGGTGGAAACACACTAATCACAATGCAAAAAAAGTGGCCTAACTGAAACTTAAATATGTACCAATCTATGAGCACACCAAAAGGAGACCATGAAGAGGATAACCGAACCCAATTGTGACCAAGGCAACTCTGAAGGTTCATAGATGCACCCACTTGTAGGAGTGAAATCTTAATTGGGCCTAGGTTAACCTACAAGGTTAAGGTGGCTCTATAAGATAGAATGGGTGGGTTAAAGGATCCCTAGCAGAAGCGATCGTACCCTCTGGAGGTACGCAACCCTCTGCATGCCTCCAAGGAGACGGGGTGCTTCCATGCAAGGTGGTCATCACCTCCACACATGCACTTCCTTACGTTCCCAGGGGGTTTCCTAATGGTGAAGGCTCTCCCATCTCTCAACACTCAAAGATAATCTAAAGTGCACAGTGAAAAATGTGGATGCATCCGAAAAACCTAAGATCTAAAATGAGATAGTGAACAAAGACAAGCAATCATACCAAGCAAATAGGTATCATACAAACAAAGTCCTATATAACATATGTGAGAGTGTATCATGCTGAAGTGAGCAAGCAATCAAGCAATCATGCAAAGATATCAAACATGTTAAGATAGCAAACCAAATAAGCAAGCAAATCGAATCACTTTTGCCTAAAACAAGTGAGGTAGCCTCTAATCGACCAATTAAATGCCACATTTTCCTCAACTAGTGTTCAAGCTTGATCCTCAAAATCCCCAATGGAGTCACCAATTTATGGACCCGCATTTTTCATGTGCGCCCCCACTCGATCGGCTAGACTCGCTTTTATTCGTGGAAAAATTGTTTTAGAAAAGTTGGAGTTGCCACTTATTTTCTTTTATTTTAAAGGGAAAATAAAACAAGAAATAAAACCCTAAAAAAATGACTCCACATGTTTGGAAAAGAATGTCTCAAAAACTCGAGTCTAGGTCTGAGGATTAGGTTACCTATTGGGAAGGTACCTCTAAGAGGTAGCACCCCTCTAAGCCCTACAAAGGTCTCTATTGACTAAGTTGAGGGAAATGTGGCAATCAATTGATTAATTGAGGGTACCTAGGTAGGCAAAGGTGATTTCAAAACTAGCATTCCAAACAAGAAAAACCGATCATACTCATAAAGGAGAGTTAGGATATGTACCTGGACCACTTCTTAAGCGTTATCATAAAACATCAATGGTTAGTTTGGAGATATAGCACACAACATGTGTTTTATCCAAGCAAATCAAGCATACATCTAAGCACCTAAGGATCATATCAAGCACAAATGAAATTCACAATAACATGCATGTTCATAAAATTTCAAAAAAGTAAGTGATAGAGAGCGTACCTGGATAACATGCATAATTTATAAGATTCCCCCAAAAATGCTAGAGTGATTAGGACAAGTATGAATTATATAACACATTCATTATGTCTAATACATAGTACCAAAGCCAAAATAGAGCCAAGGTAAATTAAATGACTCCAAAAATAAATAACCAATTCAAGCAATGTACAAGATCAACAGCATGCAATTAGAAAATGGAGCATAAAAAAAAAAGCAAATTCTAAAAAAGGGCTTAGAGTGGAATTTGATTAGGATAAATTTTAGGAAACAACTCCAACACATCTAGATCAACATACCAAAGGCCAAACTCTCATTCAAAAGGACAAGGTGCAACAAAGACACCTAAAGGCTCTACAAAGTTCATATTAGACAAGAAAAAATGACATGCATAAACGAATTTTTAAAAAATAATAAATGATCACATAAAATCATACACATAGTTCAAAGTGTCTATATCACATAAAAAATGAATCCAAGGTCGGATAGTACTCCAAAATATTTTTAAAACACTCAAGCTAATATGATTTCTATAATTCAGCATGTGCAGTAGATACAACTTTCAAAAATCCTATCTTCCTCAAAGAAGCATATTTTTTAATAGTTTAAGTGTCTAAGATCAATTTCAAGAAGCTTAGAATTAAGAAAAAATATTGAATTAAATTTAAAAAGTCATTCGTTATTTTATTTTTGCAAAAAGATCTCGAGTGTCAAGAACTGGGTGAAAACAGATCTCCCATAAAGACTCGTTTATATATTTTATTCCAGAATGGTTTTCTAACTCAAAATTCAAGTTCAAGAAATGAGAAAAGTCATACAAGTTTTGAATTTTTTTTAAAAGCTTTTTGAAGTTGCTAAAACAAATTTTAAATCTAAAGGGTCAATGGTTTAGTGAAAACTGGCAGCGAGGATCAAATCATTTAATACCTAAGGTGGCTAGTTCTTTTCTAACAAATCAATTTTAAATCAAGAAATCTCAGTATGAAGGGGTCTCAACTGGTAAGTTAATATTATAGTTGCATCTGAGATGACAAAGTATCATCCATACCACCAAAATTTTGTGTATTTTGTAAGAAGGTAACCATGAATAGGATGCACAAATTGGGAATTCATGTCAGAATGGTGGCTGCTTTCTTCCATTTTTTTTATGATGAATGCGTGTTGCCCCTCTCTTTTCTAGACCTTGAATCAACCGTCCAATCATCCTATCAATTCTAGCAACCGCATCAATGATTTCAGGATCATCAGGTCCAACTTGGTGACCTTTATGATGTGGGTCCTCAAAATATAGTGTCATAAAAACAAGAATTTCACTACTTGGAAGATCAAAATACCCCAAAACAATATAAACTCGTTCCTCAAATGGAATTGAACCATTATAATTCCTACAGAAATTCAAAGGACAATTCCAGGAACCCTTCTTTACCTAAGAACCAGGCCAGAAATACATAGCAGCCTTGAATCCCTTCCAAAACCTAGACTGATTTCACCCCGAACAGCAGCTTAAATCCCTTCCAAAACCTAGACCGATTCCTCCTTCAATCAACGGCCCGAATCCCTCCTAAACAACGGACTGATTCCTCACTCTAAAAATCATGGACTGATCTCTTAAAAAAAAAAAAAAATAGCTGCTTACCCTCTCCTCTGAAACGGACTGATCCTTACTCTGAAAATCTAGGACTGATCTCTTCAAAAAAATTGTAGCCCGCTCTCTCCTCTGAAATGAACTGATCCTCACTCTGAAAATCATGGACTGATCTCTTTAAAAAAAAAAAACAGTAGCTCGCGCTCTCCTTTGAAACGAACTGAGCCTCACCCCTAAAAAAATCCTTCTCTCATAAACATGGACTGGTCTTTTAAAAAAATCCTTCCCTCATAAACACGAACTGATCTTTTCCCTGAAATTCATAGCCTCGCCCCTAAAAAAATCCTTCTGAAATGCCCCTTAACCCTCTCTCTCCAGAATGTTGCCACTGCCACACTTCAAGCGTGCATTTTCTTTCCTTTTTTTCTGTTTTTTCTTTAATCTTTACTCAATCACTCTGTCCAGATCCCTCTCCACCCAGGGTGATGGAAGACACAGCAGGAAAGGTTTCTTTCTTCTCTCTTCAGATCACCTTCAATCACCTCCAATTATTCCTTTTTTTTCCTTTTTGAATCTATGTTCTTTCAACCTTTCTTCTTTCATGCGGCTGTCAAATTTATTTTTTTTCTTTTACAATGGTCTTTTCCTCCCTTTTTTGGATTACTACCTTCTTTTTCTTCTCCATCCCTCTCATCAATCACCAGTCGACTATCCTAATTTTATTATTTAAAATGGTCCCTTCATTTCAAAGGTGTTCCTTTCTTGCACATTTTTCATACCACACCTTCCTTTCCCAGATGGAGCATGTAAAATCCCATGCAAAACAAATAATAATAATAATAAAAGGAAAAGAAAAATACAAATAAAAGAAAACTAAGGGGTTAGAATAATAAAAAAAGAAACATGCAATTAAGAATTAAAAACCCAAAATATGTAATTTTAAACATAATTAAAAGTATAGATCACAAGCAAAACTAAAATGAATTATCGACTCAAGCAACTCTCTATCAAAATAAATAAATTAATAAATAGATAAATAAAAACGAAGTGAATATGATTATTAAGCTCATGCAATTTCCTAAAAATAAATAAATAAATGAATAAAATTAATAAATAAAGAAAGATAAAGAAAACAAAATCAAGCACATGCAAGCCATACGAGCTATGCAACCATGCATCCATGCAAAAAAAAAAGACCTAAATGGGCCTAAGGTGCCTAAATGGGCCTAGGGTGCCTAAATGGGCCTAGGGTGCCTAAATAGACCTAGGGTGCCTAAATGAGGCTAGGGTGCCTAAATGGGCCTAAGGTGCCTAGATGGGCCTAGGGTGTCTAAATGGGTCTAGGGTGCCTAAGTAGCAAAATCAAGCACATGCAAGCCATACGAGCTATGCAACCATGCATCAATGCAAAAAAAATGACTTAAATAGGCCTAAGGTGCCTAAATGGGCCTAGGGTGCCTAAATGAACCTCAGGTGCCTAAATGGACCTAGGGGTGCCTAAATGGGCCTAAGGTGCCTAGATGGGCCTAGGGTGTCTAAATGGGCCTAGGGTGCCTAAGGTGCCTAAATGGGCCTACGGTGCCTAAATGGACCTAGGGTGCCAAAATGGACCTAGGGTGCTTAGATGGGCCTAGGGTGCCTAGATGGGCCTCGGGTGCCTAAATGCGCCTAAGGCGCCTACATGGGCCTAAGGCGCCTACATGGGCCTAAGGTGCCTAAATGGGCCTACGGTGCCTAAATGGACCTAGGGTGCCAAAATGGACCTAGGGTGCTTAGATGGGCCTAGGGTGCCTAGATGGGCCTCGGGTGCCTAAATGCGCCTAAGGCGCCTACATGGGCCTAAGGCGCCTACATGGGCCTAAGGTGCCTACATGGGCATAGGGTGCCTAAATGGGCATAGGGTGCCTAAATGGGCCTAGGGTGCCTAAATGGGCCTCCTATGGTGCCTAAATGGGCCTAGGGTGCCTAGATGGACCTAGGGTCCTAAATGGGCCTAGGGTGCCTTAATGGGCCTATGGTGCCTTAATGGGCCTAGGGTGCCTAAATGGGCCTAGGGTGCCTAAATGGGCCTAGGGCGCCTAAATGGGCCTCAGGCGCCTAAATGGGCCTAGGGTGCCTAAATGGGTCTAGGGTGCCTAAATAGGCATAGGGTGCATAAATGGGCCTAGGGTGCCTAAATGGGCCTAGGGTGCCTACATGGGCGTAGGTGGCCTAAATGGGCCTAAGGTGCCTAAATGGGCCTAAGGTGCCTAAGTGGGTCTAGGGTGCCTAAATGGGCCTAGGGTGCCTAAATGGGCCTAAGGTGCCTAAATGGGCCTAGGGTGCCTAATGCGCCTAAGATGGTGCCTAATGGGCCAAGTGTACCTAAATGGGCCTATGGTGCCTAAATGGGCTTAAGGTACCTAAATGGGCCTAGGGTGCCTAAATGGGCCTAAGGTGCCTAGATGGGCCTAGGGTGTCTAAATGGGCCTAGGGTGCGTAGGTGGACCTAAGGTGCTTAAATGGACCTAGGGTGCCTAGATGAGCCTAGGGTGCCTAGATGGGCCTAGGGTGCCTAGATGGGCCTAAGGCGCCTAGATGGGCCTAGGGCGCCTAAATGGGCATAGGGTGCCTAAATGGGTCTAAGATGCCTAAATGGGCCTAGGGTGCCTAAATGAGCCTAAAGTGCCTAAATGGGCCTAGGATGCCTAGTGGGCCAAGTGTACCTAAATGGGTCTAGGGTGCCTAAATGGGCTTAAGGTGCCTAAATGGGCCTAGGGTGCCTAGATGGGCCTAAGGTGCCTAAATGGGCTTAGGGTGCCTAAATGGATCTAGGGTTCCTAGATGGGCCTAGGGTGCCTAAATGGGCCTAGGGTGCCTAAATGTGCCTAAATGGGCCTAAGGCGCCTAAATGGGCCTAGGGCACCTAAATAGGCATAGGGTGCCTAAATGGGCCTAAGGTGCCTAGATGGGCCTAGGGTGTCTAAATGGGCCTAGGGTGCCTAATGTCACGGACTTAGTCTTTCACTAAGCTCGTGCGACACTTAGACAAGCCAAGACGCTTGATCTTGCTAAGTCAGCCTTGCTCCCAATACTTAGCTCGCTCGGCTAAGACACTCGCGACTCAAAAGCTTAAGAAGCTTGGTAGGCAACTCCTTAAAGAATGGAAGCTCTTATTAACTCAAGAAGCTTTTACAAGTGCTTGGATGCTCACTTTCTTGGTTAGGAAGTGATTTGGATGGTGCCTTGGCCAAATGAGGCCCTCACCTATTTATAGGCACCAATGGAACTCTCTAGAACCTTGGAGGGTTCCTTACAATTCATGAATATTCTAGAATATCCTACCCTATTCTATGTACAACCCTATGTACAAGAATATACAAGAGATTCCTAGAAGTCTCTAGAAAGCCTTGGACTCCTCCCATGCCTTCCACCATAGTGTAGAGATGTGTGGACATCTCTAGGCATTTCTAGAACCTTCCACACTCTTCCCACCAATGACTTAGTGTAGATGGCTCCAGGAGTCTCCAGAAGCTTCCCTCCTCCTATAGAAGTCCATGGGGAGGGTCATTTGAAGCATCTTGTGACACTAAGGTGCCTAAATGGGCCTAGGGTGCCTAGATGTGCCTAAATGGGCCTAGAGTGCCTAGATGGGCCTAAGGTGCCTAGATGGGCCTATGGTGCCTAGATATGCCTAAATGGGCCTAGCGTGCCTAGATGGGCCTAGGGTGCCTAAATGCGCCTAAGGCGCCTACATGGGCCTAAGGCGCCTACATGGGCATAGGGTGCCTAAATGGGCATAGGGTGCCTAAATGGGCCTAGGGTGCCTAATGGGTGAAGTGTACCTAAATAGGCCTAGGGTGCCTAAATGGGCCTAGGGTGCTTAGATGGGCCTAGGGTGTCTACATGGGCCTAAGGTGCCTAAGTGGACCTAGTGCCTAAATGGGCCTAGGGTGCCTAAATGGGCCTAAGGTGCCTAAATGGGCCTAGGGTGCCTACATGGGCGTAGGTGGCCTAAATGGGCCTAAGGTGCCTAAATGGGTCTAGGGTGCCTAAATGGGCCTAGGGTGCCTAAATGGACCTAAGGTGCCTAAATGAGCCTAGGGTGCCTAATGGGCCTAAGATGGTGCCTAATGGGCCAAGTGTACCTAAATGAGCCTATGGTGCCTAAATGGGCCTAAGATGCCTAAATGGGCCTAGGGTGCCTAAATGGGCCTAAGGTGTCTAGATGGGCCTAGGGTGTCTAAATGGGCCTAGGGTGCCTAGGTGGACCTAAGGTGCTTAAATGGACCTAGGGTGCCTAGATGGGCCTAGGGTGCCTAGATGGGCCTAGGGTGCCTAGATGGGCCTAAGGCGCCTAAATTGGCCTAAGGCGCCTAAATGGGCCTAGGGCGCCTAAATGGGCCTAGGATGCCTAAATGGGTCTAGGATGCCTAAATGGGCCTAGGGTGTCTAAATGAGCCTAAGGTGCCTAAATGGGCCTAGGGTGCCTAATGGTCCTACGGCGGTGCCTAATGGGCCAAGTGTACCTAAATGGGTCTAGGGTGCCTAAATGGGCCTAGGGTGCCTAGATGGGCCTAGGGTGTCTAAATGGGCCTAGGATGCCTAAGTGGGCCTAAGGTGCCTAAATGGGCTAGGGTGCCTAAATGGACCTAGGGTGCCTAGATGGGCCTAGGGTGCCTAGATGTGCCTAGGGTGCCTAGATGGGCCTAGGGTGCCTAGATGTGCCTAAATGGGCCTAAGGCGCCTAAATGGGCCTAAGGCGCCTAAATGGGCCTAGGGCGCCTAAATGGGCATAGGGTGCCTAAATGGGCCTAAGGTGCCTAAGTGGGTCTAGGATACCTAAATGGACCTAGGGTGCCTAAATTAGCCTAAGGTGCCTAAATGGGCCTAGGGAGCCTAATGGGCCTAAGGTGGTGTCTAATGGGCATAGGGTAAGCTAGCATGACATTTTGTGACATTTCCATTTGTAGTTTGCTACTGTTTAATTGCGTATGTAGTATTTGTGTTCGAGGTGTAGTTGGTTTTGTAGATTGGAGATTGTTTTTATTTTTCAATGGAAAATATTTTTTACTTCATTCTCTAAGTAGACCTATAATGAATTGGGATGTGGTTTTCAAGATTTTGAGTGTACAATGAGAACGCCATTGAGATAATAGAGGTAGTACACATTTATTCCAATCTATGCTCTGTCTTTGTAGTTAACAAGATGTAAAGTATAATCTAGTATGTAATGTCCCAAGAAGCTACAATTGGTGCTAACAATTTTCTTATAGTAGCAAAGAATAAGAATTAACAATTTTAATGTGTAAAGTGATTAGGCCGCCACATGATGTTCCACAAATGCCATTAGTAGCTCAACATTTGCATTTTGGTGTCTTGCACAAAGACTTTTTACTACATGAACAACACCCTTTGGATCCAGCTTTCCATGTTACATCAGTATGTTCCTCAACTGGAGTTCCTATTTTCAAAAGTTTTGAGTCATTGGTACTCAACATATTATATCCAGTGCCTAAAGAATGAGCTCTATAGTCAGAATTGTTTTTTTCAATTGCCTACTTTCCTAAATCTACCCAGTTACTTTCAACTACTTTCATGTTAGTATACTTTGGTTCAGATACATCCATGTCTTGAAAATCATTATCATTGACAGTACAACTAAGGCTTGTGGCGCTTTGGGACCCCTATAATCAAAGATATTATGTAATCAACCACTAGGTTGAATTATTATCCAACAATTATAGGGGATAATCATAAATTAAATTCAGAGACAAGTACTTCATATTGTTATGGATTTAAAATCACAATTGTTTTCTTATAGTTGTAGTGTTGACGTGTAGATGCAACTTAATTATTTGATCATGAAAGGGCATTGGCAATCCAAAATATCAAGGAAAAGGAATATTGTGGCAACAACTAACCTGAGACTTCTCCCTATGAATAAATTCTATTTTTTCCATTTCCAATTGTCTAACCAAACCACTAAGTTCAACTACCTATTCATTCAAATCTCTTATTTCTGAATCCTTCAATCTGCAGTTGTCTTCTTCTTCCTCTAATAGGCACCTAAGAAAAAACATGGAACATGTTTGAAATAAGTTGTTTAAGCATTGATAGCCATATACTAGTGAATGGGAAACATACTATAAACTTCGGAAGGAAAATTTAGAAACTTAGTTTGACACCTTAAATTGTTTTTGCTTTAGCATCTCTGCTTCTTCATTGAGATTTACAATGTCCGCAGCCATCCCATCCCTCTTAAAACATAGATGCATCACTTAAATCAAAGAATATAGACAAACACTACTACAAAAAGTTCCAGAAGCTTGCTTTCACAAGAATTTTCACTATCAAAATGGTACAAACATAGAATATTTAAAATAAAATGAAATTCAGAAGAAGAAAATAGAAATGAAATCTATTAGTATTGAATAACCAGTGAAAATGTTTAAAAGTTAAGGAAAGATATCAATAATAAATATCATTAAGGAGAAGCATGAAGAAAGGTCTATGCTAATACTCTGCTTAAAAAAGATGCCAAATGGAAAGATACTCTTAAATAAGAACATTTGCTTTCACAAATCTCGAAATTCTAATTAAACAAAACTCCTTAATAAGTAAAATGAAATTTGATAAGTTTGTATCTTTCTGTTCGAATAAAAATTTTGAACATATGTGGATGGTAATTCAAGTGTTGGGATTTATGGATATCCTTCCACCATCATGAATGTATACCCAAATGTGGTTAAAATCCCATCACTAGCAATCCAAGCTTCATTTCATATGACTCTAAAAACATTTAGTCATTAATGCAACCACACATAGACGAATTCAATCCCATTGATTTAGTTGAAGACACCTGAATTCTACCATTGACATCTCTAGCACCTGCATCAGAATGAGAAAGGATAACGTTAAAAATGAAGGTAGTACCCAAGGTGCATTAAGGTAGTACCTAAGGTTTATAAATAAAGTACCTACGGTTCATTCAGATAATACCTAAGGTTCACTAAGGTAGTACTTAAGGTTCACTAAGGTAATACCCAAGGTGTATTAGGGTAGTACCTAAGGTTCACTAAGGTAGTACCTAAGGTTCACTAAGGTAGTACCTAAGGTTCACTAAGGTAATACCCAAGGTTTGGTAAGCACCTAAGGTGAACAAACTAACTAACATAGTAAAACATAATGCCGAAGGAACTATCTAAGGTTCAAAAAGGTAGTAAGCCAAGGTGTCCTAAGATAGTACCTAAGGTTCACTATGGTAATACCTAAGATTCACTAAGGTAATACCTAAGGTTGATTAAGGTAGTACCTAAGGTTCAATTACCACTATACCTAAGGTGAACTAATTGACTACCCTAATAAAACATAATGTCATGGTCAGTTCTAAGTGCGATTAAAGAAGTTGTATATCAGTAGTACCTAAGGTCGCTTAAGGTAGTACCTAAGGTTGCTTAAGGTAGTACCTAAGGTCGCTTAAGGTAGTACCTAAGGTAGATTAAAGTGGTACCTAAGGGCTATTAAGATGGTACCTAAGGTACAATCTGCAAAAAACCAAAGGTGAACCACTTGACAATACAAAAGAATCACATAATGGCATGCTCTGAGGGTCACAAAGGAAGGTCTGATGCTTCAGATAGGTAGAACCCAACTTTAACTAAGGTCAGATCTAAGGTCAGTTAAGGTAGTACCTAAGGTAGATTAAGGTGGTACCTAAGGGCTATTAAGGTAGTACTTAAGGTACAGTTTGGAATAAACCAAAGGTGAACCACTTGACCACACAAAAGAATCATATAATGGCATGCTCTAAGGGTCACAAAGGAAGGTCCGAGGCTTCGTATAGGTAGAACCCAATTTTAACTAAGGTAGTATCTAAGGTCAGTTAAAGTAGTACTTAAGGTAGATTAAGGTGGTACCTAAGGGCTATTAAGGTAGTACCTAAGGTACAATCTGCAAAAAACTAAAGGTCAAGCACTCCAAAGGTCAAACACTTAACCATATAAAAGAATCACATAATGGCATGCTCTAAGGGTCACAAAGGAAGGTCTGAGGCTTTGGATAGGTAAAACCCAACTTTAACTAAGCTAGTACCTAAGGTCGCTTAAGGTAGTACCTAAGGGCTATTAAGGTAGTACTTAAGGTACAATCCGCAAAAAAAACAAAGGTGAACCACTTGACCACAGAAAAGAATCATATAATGGCATGCTCTAAGGGTCACAAAGGAAAGTCTGAGGCTTCAAATAGGTATTACCCAACTTTAACTAAGGTAGTACCTAAGGTCGGTTAAGGTAGTACCTAAGGTAGATTAAGGTGGTACCTAAGGGCTATTAAGGTAGTACCTAAGGTACAGTCCATAAAAAACCAAAGGTGAAGCAATTGACCACACAAAATAATCACATTATGGCATGCTCTAAGGGCTACAAAGGAAGGTCTGAGGCTAGAAACTAATAAGACTAGTTGAATGGACACTCATAAAAAGATGGATACCCAAACTATATTAGTCCAAAAACAACAAAAAAAACTACCTCCAAATTATTTAATCCATAATTCCTTTTTTTAAAGGTAAGCAAAAAAATAATCAATGACACCAACAAGAGGGCATATTTAAGTATACAATGCATGCCTATAGTCAATATCCAACAATTTATAGTAGAAGCCTATGTCTTGAAGGAACCTAATACTAAAACTCAAAAATGATTTATTAGGCATTCAATGAGATTTAGGCTTTTAGATCATAGAACGTACCGAGGAAATAAAAAATAAAAAGATGGTAATACGGAAACCAAATTCACTTGTTTGATTACTATGGAAAGTACAAAGAAAAACAAAACAACATAAAACTTGTTTGATTACTATGGAAAGTACAGGGTCTTATATTGCAAGCATCTATACTCTTCTTTCACATCTCCTACAAGTCCCATGCAACACTTACTCAAGCTCTGTGGATCACCTCAAAGACTATCCTAGGGCTTTAGGGACTAAAATCCTTGACCTTTAGATTGCGAGAAGATTTCTTTCAAGTGAGATATTAAGATATGGAGTTCTTTGGACTATAGGGATGGCTAATATCTTGTGCATCATATTTAACTTGATACAACTTATTATTTATGCAACAAACCTAGGGCACGGATCCATGACTAGGCAAAGGAGCTACAAGACTGTTTCCATTTTAAATGGATTATAGGACTATAGATTTGTTTCAATCAGGTCGTGGTTCTGAACAGAATTATACCTGATTCAGCATCAAATATCAAATTGTTCATAGGCCTTTTATCCTTAATTTTATTCTTCTCATCTCAAGCAAAAGTTGTCTGATATCTTCTCCCACCATCTCAAGCCCGAATTCGAACACAATCTTGAATTTCTTCTTCCTCAGAACTCTTCAAAGATTTTGAATCCTCAACCCTAGGAATGTACCTAATCGGAACAGAGTCGTAAGCTCTGTTCTTCATACAGCAAAGGGCATTGTTCTTTTTCATCCTAAAAGCGGGGAAAAAAATGAGAAATTATTTATGAGAAACACCATAAACTAAATTTCAGAAAAATTTCAGCAAAAATCTCGTCACAACATAAAATTTTCTTCGAAGCTGTTTGGTTGATGAGAAATCCAAGCAGAAGGTTAAAAATATAAAAATTTCCCTTTACTGTTTGAGACATAGGAAAAAAAGAGATCATCCACCTTATCACACCTAAATAAATTTTCCTCTTCGGTAGCCAATTGAGTAGGATTTTACATTTTGAGATTATTTTTTTCTAAGAAAAAAAATAAATTTCTTTCATTTTCCTTACTTTTATCGGGAGCCAAGCAAAGGGTAGACGAAATCTTCTTACTAGGCAATGGAAAAAGGTCAATACTAAAACTGGAATGAAAATTTGCAGCTGAAATTTCCAAGAAATGTTGACATATTCAATGTCAATTTCAAAGTCGAAGCAAAAAAAACCTAGATGTAAACCCAAGGTAAGGGCTCGTTGATTTAAACAAAGTGTCCTCCACAATCCACACCACTCGTTTAGGTGTGTGGCGAAAACATATGGAACCTTGTTGAATTGCTATTTAGAAAAGGGAAACTTGTGTTTGGAGGAGGTGAAGAAGTTTGGGAGGAGTTATGGTAATCTACTTGAGGTGATGTTGGAGCATGCTCAAATGGAAGAAGGCCTGCTATTAAGTTGTTCTTTTTATTTTTGGTTTTTTTTTTTTCCACATGTGGAGGTTGACCTGGCAGAAAGAGGAGGGCATATTGGGTATTAAAAAATAGCTCAGCCCAAAATGCATGAAGCTTATATTATTTTTGGGATTAGAGTAGTTATATTAAAAAATCAAAAGTTAGGTTTCCAATCTCATAATATTTTGATATTACCAACCCAAACACAAGTTTCCAAAAACAAATCTCTCTTTTTCTCTCCTTTTTTTCCTTTTCTTTTTCCCTCACCATGCCCTGGTTTTCTTCCATCCTGGCCGTGTGTGGACCACACTACAAAAGGGCCCTACGTACGTGAGTCCACCTACTTGTGTTTGCCCCTGCCGGCTCCCGCTCCTTACCAACAACCCAGCCTGTCTTGCATATAAGTAGAAAAAGCGAGTGAACAGCCAGCTCCTTGCAAGTTTCTCAATTAGTTTGTTTTATCCTGTTACAGAAATATGTAAACATAAGAAAAGAAAAACTTCCTTGCAAGTTAGAAAGCACCGAGAAAACTACCAAAAGGGTTATAAAAGTCATTAGAACAGCTTTTTGGATTTAACTTTAATTAGAAGATGAAACCAAATTCAAAACCCTAATTGTCAAAAGATGCTATGGATATATAAATTTTTTATTAAATATAAAATAATTTTTTCAAGTAAATAAACTTTTTAGCATGAAAATAATATTTTTCTAATTTCTAAATTAAAGACAACATGACTTAAAAATTGGTAAAAAAAACTTGTACTAAATATAGAAAAAAAAAATCTTTAAAGGCTATTTGATATTTGTTTTCGAAAACAGTTTTAAAAAATAGTTTTTTAAAACTATTCTTTGAAATTTATAAAACAAAATTCTATTTAGAAACCTTAAATATTTTTAATTTATTTTTAATATTTTAAATATGTTTTAAAAATAATTTTTATGTATAACATTTTATTTTTATTCATCCTACATGTTTGTATAATTATTTTTTTAAACTATCATAAAAAAATAAGTGAAAACATTAAATACCCTATTTTCTCTTCTTAAAAATATAAAATAAGAAAAAAAATTATTTATCAAATGTGTTTTCCTATTTTTTGTTTTGAAAAATAGGAAATCATTCTCTAAAAAAGTTATCAAACAGACCTTTAACTTCTCCAAAACATATCGAGAAAGTTAAAAACAAATACAAAAAAAAAAAGCTTCTACTAAATTTAGAGAAAATAGTTCACTTCACAAAGCATATCCAAACAAATCCAAGTATGCAGTTATAAAATAGGAAATTAGTATGGATGCCATTACACCAAGTTCAGGAGATAGAGTGACGCTGAAAAGGGAATAGTGGTTCAATTCACCTAGCCTTGCAATATCATTTGGTTCTTGACGGTCAAAGATACCATAAAATGGGCAAGCTTATCTAATTTTTAGCTAAAACTAGCAACGAGAGAAAGAGCCTCTCAAAATTTTCATGCAATTAAATATTTTGAAAACACAACTTTCCTTAAATTATGGTCAAAGTTTTGGCCCCTACAAAAAAATGTCGGCTTTGCAGCAAGTGTGAACGTGGGCTTACGTGCCTAAGCATTTAAAATGTGTGTCTCAGCTGTAAAAAAGAGGAAATAAGAATGAAGATGAGAGATGCTTTGAAGGAAGAGGACTTTGACTAAGAACATGTCGGTTCACGCGGCCATCGAGTTTCTTTTTGACTCCTATCCACTGCTGCCATTGTCAAATACATTTTCTTTTTTTTTTCTTTTCTCATGGATTGATTGATAGATGCCATCCTCTAGATTTAAGCCAACCAACCACCAAAAAGTAGAGATATCGTCTTGACTCTTGAGTTGCTCACAGCCACCACGTTTGACATCTTTTTCTTTTCTTTTTTATTTTTTATTTTTTGTCACACGGCCAAATCCAAGACCACTAAATTGTAGACAGAATAAAACTCAAGAGTCCTTATAATTTTAGCCATTGTTACAATATACTTTTACCTTTTTCCTTTCTTTCTTAGAGAACCCTTTTTTATCTTGGTATCGAAGCTCCTAGTTCGAGCAGAAATGGTTTGTATGGAAGACACCTTCAAGCTAATAAACTATCTTATCTTGCAAATCCAAATTCCCAAAATGATTCTTCTTCTCAATTTGCTTCTCAATCTTATATCCAAACTCAACCCATCCTTCCAAATCTTCTTATTCCAATTCTCTTTTCCTTGAATCAAACTAGATCATAACAACTATCTTCTTTAGAAAAACCATCTTCAGCAAATGGCCTGAAAAAGTTCCACTGAGGTAACCCATCCTTACCCCTAGAAATTTCTCCATCTTCAACAACTCACTCTCAATCCAAAATATACTATGTGGTAGAGATATAATCATTAGAGTATGAACTACTTCTATGCTTCTTAATTTGATGGAGGGAGATTTCACAAATTGTAGGACATACTATTGCACTTGAGATTAGGCATACATTTGGCTACACAAAATCATCAATTTCAATAGCAAGATTAGCATAATAGAACACCATCTTAATAATCCATGTCACATCTCATAATCGATATGTGCCGCAATAAATAAGATCAATCTGATGAATTTGAGCATGACTATCGATGAAAATGTCTCATCATAATCAAAACCAAGTTTTTTTATTATAACCCTTTATTAAAAGCTTAGTGTTATATGTCTTAACATTTTCATTTATTCCTCTCTTTCTCCTGTAAACTCACTTACATCCTATAAATTTTACGCTTTCAAGTACTTTTATAACATCCCAAACTTCATTAGAATATTTAATACAATTTTTTTAATGAAACATTTGTATTTTCTTTTTTATTTTATATAAATAAAAATTTAAAATTATAAGTAAATACCAAATTAAAATCATAAAAAAAATGTTAAAATCATTATCCTTAATTGTAATTTTGATTTGAAAATTTTAAATTAAAAATAATATAAACAATAAAATAATATTACAACAAGATTTTAATTTCTAGGTGATAAAGATTTATAAAATAAATACTTATATTATTTGAAATTAATATAAGAAATATTATATATTAAAGTACCTTTAAATAATAAAACGTATTTTTTAAATTTAAAGCCTAAATTATCAAATGTGCCATTAGAATTCATATTTGAAATTATTAAGTATATTATTTGTAGAATAATATTTTCAGTTTTTGATGTATTCTCATTATCATTAATTAATATTTTATTAAAATTAATAAATATGAAGGGTTGAAATATTTAAAAAAAATTAAAATTAAAATTAAAAAGATTTTATAAGAAAATGCGCAGAAAAAAAAATCACGGGAGGTTAGAAAAAATGATATGAGAGAGAAAATAATAATAAAAAAAAAACAAAGGTATATTTTTTTAATTAATTAATAGGCGGAATCATACGGGAGGAGTGGGTCCAATGGAAACCAGTGATGCAGATGCAGGAGAGTACATGTGATGTGTGTCAATTTATGGGGCATTTAAAAGCCTGGTACTTTTAATTTTTGGTTATGATGAAGATGAATATTGTACTTGAAAGTCAAATGGAATCCAAAAAGATATTTCTAAAATTGAAAAATAATTAAAGATGAGTGGTGAATAGGTTTTTGACTATAACACACCCATGGGCTGCCTGCCTGCCTGCCTGCGCGCCTATTCCCATGACAAGATCCCCTATTCCCTTTCTTTCGTTTTCATACCCAACTTCTCTTACGTGGCGCTCTCTTGTCAATGGCTTCCCCCCCTCTTACATTCCACCGTTCATTTTACATCAAGCTTTTTAGTATGGTTTGACTACACGATGACCTTAGGGTCCCCTCAACGAATGAAATTCAACTTGGTTCACTCATTTTATCAATGCAAATATTTGGTGGGATATTTTTTTATTCACATGCGTGTTCAATTTTGATTCATCCGCGCCCTTATCCTTGTTCTTTTAATTCATATGTCATATTATCCAATATAATATTCCAACCTTTATGCTTTGACCTAATCCTCCTCCTCAAGATGGCCTCGGCCTGGTCATCATACATTTATTATAATTTGAAATGTCACTGCTCCTATACGTGTACATCTGCATGTAAATGGAAATGTCTGCAATTGCAAAAGCAAATTGCATCAGGCCATGAGTCATGTTATCAAGCCTGACCTTCCATCCACAACCACAGTCACAACTGTGATGAAGGTTACTGCACTTAGGGACCTACATGTGTACAAGTCCATGTAGGTTTTAATTAAAAGGGCGTGGTTTTCATTAGACCACGGGGATAACACGTTGAAATGCGTGGGTCGAGCAGGGTAGGATGGTGGTGGCCTCACCATCCATGGGTCAAAGGGTGGGAAGCTTGGCGTGATCACCAGTCACATCAAAATCAACCCAATTATTATGCATCGCACACACACTCACACACACCTTGCAATTAGATGTTTGCCTTCAAATTATTGTACCGTCACTCCACATATCTAGGCTTTCTTTGCATGATTGGGTCTCTTACATTGAATATTATACATCATCTGATCCAGTCTATTTGAGGAGAAGATTGTTTTTCTCTTCCACACTGCCCCCTCCCTTTCAGAAAAAATAAAAAAATATATTTTCTTTTAGACTCATAATTGGCAATTTATTTACCCATTCTCAGATTTATTTACCCCTTAATACCAACACAAGGAAAACATTACGCCAAATTTTAAATTAAAAAAGGATACCAAAAGTGTGGTCATAATCAGCTAAGAAAATGCAACTTTAAAACAAAAATTTTAAAAATTTTTTTAAAAAAAAAGTTGGAAAAATTGACCATAAAAGCCATAATAATGGAAGAGGGTAGTTCAGAATTGGGGAAAAAGGTATGACATGCTCAAATGATGAACTTGATTCATGGTATACAAATCTCTAAGTGGCCTGATAGATATCCAAGACATCCCTATTAAAGCAATAATGGTACCAACGAAATATCAATGCAGCTACTGATTGGTACAATGTTCTATTTTGGACCCACCATCCATTACATTATTAGCTTCATATTAAATTCAATTCAGAAAAGCCCTAGAAAGAAGGATGGAAAAAACGAAACAACAGCCGGAGAATAATGATTCTTATCAGTTTTCTTGTTGAATCCACATAATATATATCATATCATATCACGGTCTGTTCTAATGTAGTAAATCCGCCAATCATTTTGATCTTTTTAATAATTTCTTTTATAGAGAAAAAGTCCATAAGGATTGAGAGTATTCACTCTCACCTGTCTTATCACCAGCTTCCCTGTTCACTACAGAAATATAAAAATACTTTTATATATATATATATAGAGATTATATCTTGTCATGGTCTCTACTAATATAGTAAATCACCCAATCATTTTCATCTTTCTGATAATTTCTTATATAGATAAAAAAGGTAGATAAAGATTGAGAAGGGGGCCATGTCGTCAATGAGATCATGAGACCAACAGGTTGCGGAGAAAAAGATAAAAAGAAAAGAAAATAAAAATTAGAAACAAGGGAAGAGGGGGGGAAGGGGGGGGGGTAAACAATGGAGGTGGGCTTAGCGCCAACCTGGATAGATAGCACAGCAATTGAGAAGCGGACACACCCCACAATAATAGTGTGACCGACAGAGAAAAAGGAACGAATGAGAGGAGGCCACGTTGCCGCTAAAGGAGGTGGGGCGTCCAGCGATACACGCGTAAGGAGATGAGTGGATGGGCTTTCAACACGTGTGTTGTATAGCCCCCAAAACGGTGGGTTTACCAGGTAAAGGGGGATCTGAGACACGTCTCCCTCCAACGTCGAAGCATCGAAGGCGTGGCCCATTGTTTGCGTGTTTCAAACTTCCAACTTTCAAAGTCCATGTGAACGGACATTAAAATATTAGTTTAGTAGTTACTGTCGGGGTTGTATTCAAAGACTAAAGAGATGAAGGAAACCGATGAACAACTGGATGGGTTCCAGATGAGTATCTATCAGGACGTAACAGTGATGGATACAAAATGAACAAGTGAAAAAAAGAATTAATTTACATTTCTTCTTAAGACATGGTCCTTGTTCCCTTTCCCTGCACGTGAAATTGAATAAAAGTGCAATGTACTAAAGACCTAGAATATGATTAATAAAGTAGTAGTTTAGTAGGTCAATGAACCCTAGCTACAAGCTGGTTGTCCCCTTATCCCTCCCAATCATCACTCTTTAAACATGTTAACTATTTTTCCTAGAACCAATTAGCAAGCATTGAATATGCTAGGATTTTAGGTTGGCTTGTCCCATCATGATTGTCATCCAAAATTATGACCCATTTCGTTTCTTTTAATTATTTTTCTATCCCATAAGGCCCCATACCTGCAAACAAGCCTAGCTAAACTCTAAAGAATCTTTGTGATTTCTCCCCAGTCTTGATAATTTAGTCCTTCAACTACACATTGCCCTTCATTATATTGTTATCCAAAATTAAGACACTTATCTTTTCTTTTAATTTCAAGGCCCCATACCTGCAAACAAGCCTAGCTAAACTCAAAGGAATCTTAGTCCTTCATCTTTTTTTAATATAGATATATAGAGTAAAAGAAGGCTGAACTTTTCCTAGTTAATTAATGAAAATAACCTCGCCACCCGGATGACCAAGAGAAGGTTTACCAAGACTTTGATAATTTCTTATTCCTGAGATTATTACATCAAGTCTATTTCTTGGGAAAAGTATGAGGTGATGACTGAGATTGCATTTTAGTATGATTGCGATGGCCATACAAGTTTTCAGAATAATAGTAAAGGCAACTAGGAATTTTTTTATTTTTTTATTTAAAAAAAAAAAGAATTCTATTTTTTAATTTCATATAGTCTCATATCATATGAAAGCACAATAAATAAATAAATAAAATAAAATAAAAAATAAAAGGAGGGTTCTCTCCCCCCGCCGTGTCTCTCAGTTGCACACACTTATAAATAGCCAAGCAGAGCCCCAGACACTGCGTTCATATGCCTCCGCTCAAACAATACCAACTCGTCATCATCCATTTCTTAATATCATCAACACCCAATACCCATTTTTAGAATTCTACGTGTTCTTCCAAAGCCCTCACCACCATGGGTGTCTTCTCTAAACCAGCAATTGAACAGTTGCCTCTCATCAGAAACTGCATGCCCTTCTCTGGAATTCCTCTCATAGACCTCTCACAACCTGACTCCAAAGCCCTCCTCATTGAAGCCTGCCAAGAGTTTGGCTTCTTCAAGGTCATCAACCATGGTGTCCCGATGGACCTCATCTCCAAGTTGGAAGCTGAAGCTATCAACTTCTTCTCACTTCCTCTCTCTGAGAAGGAAAAAGCAGGGCCTCCTAATCCTTCTGGATACGGAAACAAGAGAATTGGATCAAGCGGCGATATTGGTCGGGTTGAGTACCTTCTGCTCAATCCGCAGAGCTTCCCCTCTGTTTTTGGCCAAAACCCAGATATGTTTCGGTACAGACTCAATCTTGTTCTGGTTTTTCATTCATTTGGGACTGTGTTCTATGGCTGAAACTAACCGTTTTTGTTGACATTTTTTTGTTTCAGTTCAGCAGTGAGTGATTATCTATCAGCTGTGAGGAAGATGGCTTGTGAGATTCTTGAATTGTTGGCTGACGGGCTGATGATTCAACCAAGGAATGTGTTCAGTAAGCTTTTAATGGATGAACAGAGTGACTCTGTTTTCAGGCTAAATCATTATCCACCATATCCAGAACGCCAAGCTTTGAGTGGAAAGTGTATGATTGGATTTGGAGAGCACACCGACCCTCAGATCATATCTGTTTTAAGATCTAACAACACATCTGGACTGCAAATCTCTTTGAGAAATGGGAATTGGATTTCAGTTCCACCAGATGAAAACTCCTTCTTCATCAACGTTGGTGACTCCTTGCAGGTACAACAACTATTTTCATAACACACGGATGAATGAATGAAAGACAAAACTATAAACCAGTGCTCCACTGCACAAAAATTTCAATTTCTATGAATTCCAAAGTTGAAGAGTTAAAGGTTTTTTCCTTTTGTTTTCTTCTTTTATTTTCTTTTTTCCTTTTATCACTTGGGTTTTCAATATTCCTTGCTTCTTTTCAATCTTTTTCTATTCAGTACAAAAATACTTCCGAGTTTTCACTAATTATTGCCATGCTTTTGCAGTCACTTTTGCAAATTATCTATCATTGCTGGATATTTTTGTTTTGTTTTTATTTTATTTTTATTTTTTATTTATGGAAAACGAAGCAACTTTTACCATGTATTTGTTTTGCTCAACATTTATTTATTTATTTAGTTATTTATTTATTTATTATTATTTTTTTCTGCCATTCTTTGCTTTGCATAACATTTGTTTTGAACTTCCTTGGTTGGGTTGTGGGTATGCAGGTGATGACAAACGGTCGGTTTCAGAGTGTGAAGCATAGGGTGTTGACAAATAGCTGTAAATCTAGAGTTTCGATGATATACTTTGGAGGACCACCATTGAGTGAGAAAATAGCACCATTGCCCTCACTCATGGAAGGAGAGGAGAGCCATTACAAAGAGTTTACATGGTTCGAGTATAAAAGATCTGCATACAACACAAGATTGGCTGATAATAGGCTTGTGTTCTTCCAGAAAGTGGCAGCCACATGATGGTTGCTCCTCTCAAACTCCCCCCACCCACTTCCCACATGTTAGGAAATTGATTCAAAATAGATAGGCTTACTAAAGTTAGTTCAAATTTCCTTTCTTTTCTCTTCAAAAGTTTGATGTAAGTATCTTCCCTCTACATGAAACAAAGTTTGATTTTGTACTTGCAGTAAAACGTACGTATCCCAGGTATCTTCAGAGACAGATTAAAGTGAAAAAATGTGAAGTTTAAACGATTGAAAGTAAATTTGAAGGTGGATCCTTATGTGAGATACTATGATGGATGAATCTCATTCTTTAATTTTATCTCACTCATCAAATTTAATTATTGGGAAGACAACGACTCATGAGAATGAGTTCTTTTTAATGGCTTTGTCCATTTTCTACAAATAAAAGTCAGATATGAAATAGTTTATTGAACCAGCCATCACAAAGATGCCGATCGTAACCATTTCAGCGACCTGTGGGCTCTTCTCATTTGGGCTTGACTATAATATAAGATTCATAATAGCCATAGAAGCCCGTAATATAAATGTGTGTATGTTTTGAGAGAGTAAAATAATATAAGAGACATGACATAATATGTCCATCATTTTTCTCATATCTTTTATACATGATATCTAATAATTCCATAGCAGAAATGTGATATACAACATCCCATAAATTATAATTTCTTCTCTCATCTTCTTTTCCATTTTATTTTATTTTATTTTATTTTTTATGTTAATCATTGTGCATGCAAATTTCCCTTCAATAAAAAAATATGAGTTCTTGTAAATGCAAATGGTGCATATCACCACTTTAAGTCCTTTGATATTAAAAGAATCTAATTTCAAGTCCTCCACTAATACTTACTATTACTAGGATTAAATGGAGACATTATTTTTTTGGACTTTAGCAAAGCCTATAAAAGGCTCTTAGAATGAAAAGAAAAGACATCCTCAACCAAAAAAAAAGTCTCTCTTATCTCTTTCTGGCTTTCTCAATGGTCTTCTCCTTCATACAACTAGGAGAGTATTTACATATTTATCTTTATTCTTCTTTATAACTTGCGTTTTTTTTATTTTCGTTTTATAACATATTATCAACACGAGTTGCTTTAAAGGTAATTAACTGATCTTTAATTTGGGATTGTTAATATAAAATAAATATTGCATATCTTTATTAGTAGCTATTTTGTTTTATGTAGCCAAAAGTCAAGCAAATTATTTTGCTTGGTCATGGCTAGGAGCTATGAACAAATCTCATATAATATAATTATTGCTAAATGTTATGTACAAATTATTATGTAATCAAAAGTTATGTAAAAATTATTCTTGTAACTAGAAACTATGTAAAAATTTTGCTCTTCGAAAAAAGCTATTTGCAAATTATAACAGGAAGGCAAAATTACTTTAAAGGAAATAATTTTATAATTTTCTTATAGCTATAAACTATTTAAAGGAAAAAAATTCATATATTGATATGACTTGAAGCAACACAAGAAATCAATTTTATTCCTTGAAGCAAATGCAATGTTATTCCTAGAAGCGGTTACAAATCTTTTTCCTTGATTATAAGTATTAAAGTGAAAGTTGACATAACAAAATAAACCATAGAAATTTTTTCATGCCCCAAGACCCACCCCAAGGGCGTGATGATCATTTCACACCTTAAATCTAAAGGCTCAAAGTATGACTGACACAAACTTTCATCTTGTAACTAGAAGTTACTAATTACCAAATTCATATTTAGAGTAGTAGAACAAAATTTTATAATCTTCAAATTTCAACTTTATAACTTTATAACTATGAGCTTATATATCATAATGGCATGGGTTATGAGGGTTAGATTGACTCTAGGTTCACTTTTGTGTATAAAAGTGTTTTACTAATTATGCAAGGTTGCATAGGAGATAGTGAACAAGGTCTCTGGATTATATTAGTTAATTAATTAATTAGATGACCCTATGTGGTTAATTAATCAATTTGGACATATTTTGGGGTAGATCAAGCGGCCCAAGCCTTGGTGGGCTTAAGTCACTCATGTAGGGAAAAACATGGATCTTTCTATTTCCCAAGTTGGGATTAGGTTAGGAACATGCGAAAACTTTCCTAGGATTATCTAAATTCTATGCACAACAAAAACATGCATATAATACCAAAAATAGGATTTAGACATTGAATTTAATGTGCTTACCTTGTGTTCAACTAACATATCTTAACCCTTAAAAGCATGATATGATGTAACAAAGTTAGACTTCATAGTCCCCTTGTTATCCCTTTTATGCATTGATAATAATTCTAGCATTCAACCCATATCACTTGCATTGTACATGTCTTAGGTGCATTAGGAGCTACACAAAGTATAAGTCATGTGTTCCTTGTAAGATGATAAGTAGTTCACAAATAGTTCATGGATTTGGGTAATCCAGTAGAAGTTGTAGTGCACTGCTTCCTAATTGGAGGAATGGTTTGTCTTGGCCGTTGAGATGAGTTTCCTATGGTTAGTGCACTAGTGTATATAGTTACACATTGGACAAGACCTATGGTGAATCATGACGTAAGGCTATTAGATTGTCATGATTCACTACGCTACTATGTTACATGAACTCTCAACCTTGAGAGATTAGGCTTCTGTTGAAATCAATAGAAGACTTTAATCTTTGGGTAAAGTGGTCATATATTCCCTATAGATTGGATCACTATTGATGAAAGCTGGTGGAACCAAATATTCTCAATAGAGGCACCATGATATCTCATGGGATTGAGACAATGTGTCCCTTTAGGTGATCCAAAGGACATGTGATGATGAAATCTATGGTTGTGGTAATTTCTTTAGTGAAGTTTGACATATACTTCTTGAAGCTAGAGTATGTTGATCACATAATAGAAGTATCTGTAACTCAAGGATTGAAGAGGTAATTTTATTGAGTTGATAACACTACCTAATCATCATGAGAAGTTTGCATCCAATGAATCATAGGTCACAAACCTGAGCTTTATCTTGTTGTAATTTTAAAGGATACTGGAGTCTAGTTAACTCTCTTTAATGGAGTGTTGAGTCAACTTCAAAATTAGATTACGAAAGAGCCAATATTTTCTTATAGGTCCTAGTGGTCCTCACTCAAGCACCCATTTCATAGTGGCACACTTTTAGGATATTTTAGGCATGTAATTCATATCAATAAAGGCATTTTGGTAAAAATGTAAGGTTGTACTTGATCTTATGAATTGCCTTTTTTATTAGTGGGTTGGACTAATTAATTAATTGGAGCCCATTATAGCTAATTAATTAATTAGGACCCAAGTAGGCTAGATTAGGTGACCTAAGCCCAATTTGAGTTCAAGTTACTTAAGCCTATAAGGAGCATTCCCCTTAGGGGTTCAGGGTTTATGCTTTTGCCACTTTCATCATTGTCTTCCAGAGAGAGGAACCCTAGCTACCCTTTAAAAAGAAATAAAAGCCCACACTTCTCTTGTGTCAAGACACATGGCGGAAGAGATTAGGTGGAAGATCGTTGGATAGATGAGTTCTAAGACAGCCACCGTAGTGCTAAAGTCTTTATTGAATAAAAATTTCTATGGGAACATTAAGATTGCAAGTATGAGCTTTTTCTTTTTAGATTTATATTGTAAAATGGTTTTTGATTCCTTATACTTCAATTACCATAGATCTAGAGAGCTTACGAATAGATGCATGCACCCTATGAGATCTAGGTTCAGGGAATGAAATGAAACAATTCAGAATTACCAATAATATTCTAGTTCATAGATTTCAGGATCACACATTCTTAGGATCACCCAAGGGGACACATTATCTAAAATTTCATGAGATATCATGATGCCTCTATTGAGAATACTTGTTGCTACCGACTTCCATCAATAGTGACCCAATCGATAGGGAATATATGATCACTCTAAGATCTCACACATAAGTCAAATCCACTGCTAACTTTGGTACAAGCTCAGTCTTCTCTCAAGATTGAGAAACAATGACTACCCGATAGCCTTTATCATAACTCATATTAGGTTTTGTTCAATGTGTAACCATACATAGTAATGCACTCACCATGGTGATTACTATGTATGGTGAAGACCAACTATCCCTCTAATTAGGAGGTGGTGCACTATAACCTCAAATGAATTACCTAAGTCCATGAACCAGTTGTGAACAAATCATCTATTTGCAAGGAAACCATGACTTAGATCTTTCATGCAACTCTTAATGAACCTAAGTCATGTACAATGCAAGAGATGTTAGGTGAGCTCAAAAAGTATAATGCATGGAATAAGGATAGATAAAACTAAATCATTAAATTAATAACGAATCCCAAATTTATTACATCACATCATGCTTTTAAGGGCTTCATCTTAATAGCTCATAGGACCAAGTAGCCTTAGGAATATTTGCATGCATTGAATGAGATCCAAAGCCTAAGAACAAAGTAATTTGGAGTTCCTATTAATCTATGCCTTTTCAAGGATCATCCATTCAATTTGTGTCTCTCAAGGTTTAATTTTTCAAATTGTACCACTTCAAGGGCTATTTGTTCAAACTATAGCTCTTTAGAGTTATTTTGTTGAATATGTTCATCTTCAGGGGCTATGGTTCAATTTTTTTTGTACCTTTTCAATACGTATTTGTTCAATATATGCCTCTTTGTGGATTAACTGTTTCAATTGTACCTCTTCTAGGGCTATAAGTTTCTCAATATTGGTCTAATTAGTCATTTTGTGACCTATTCATGAGTATTAAGTTTTTCCTGTGTTGTTTCCTAGTTTGTCCTATTCCAGGGAATCATATACTTTGAGTCAACAAGTCCACTACACTTGAATCATATATTGGATTCATTTATAACTATTTGTCTTATCAAAACATCATTATTATTATTATTTTGCTTCAATTATTTTAGCATATTACAGATATCTATCTACTATTGTATTATTTAATCATCCTTAAGGACATCAATATATCATATTCACTTGTATAAAAAAAAATTTCAAGAAATTTTATGTTATTCTTCTAGAATCAGCTTCCGGCCTTTAATGGTAGGACAATTTGTCTCATTAAAATAATAATTGGTACAACATGTCTTACTAACGTTAAGGGATATAGATAAACTAGTCACTAGGTAAAAACTTATGGTTTTATAATATGTCTTCATGACTTGTAATGAGTTGATCCATTATTATTTACCCCAAGGACCATGTTGATCATATTGGATTCTTTTAAATCAAATAAAATATAACGTATTATTCACATGGACTTTTTCGTCGTTAGTGATGTAATTTTGTCATTAACATTAACTATTATATATGTTGTATAGTTGACGAGACAAATATTTTGAAATAAATCTATCAAGCACTTGATATCGTATGTATATAATTGATAAATATGACATATACATGTATTAAAATTGTAATTTATTTTTTTCCATAAAATTTGAATGACAAATTTTAGTGTTTTAAACCTCTATAGCTAGTAAAAAGAAAAGTGAGGATATAATCAAATCAAACTTAAATAGTAACAAATTAAGAATTTTAATAATTTAATTGAAAAATGAAAAACTCATATGACTCTTTCATAACTTGTGGTTATGAACAGATAGACAATCTGTACATATTCAAGTTACGAAAAATTATCATATTTCTATAGTTTTTCATATTGGCTGGCTAAAGAGAATTTCTATTTTTATATGATACTACATATATAATTTAATAGGAATTGTATAGAAAATCTAAACTAAAAATAATAAATTATAGTAAAACTCGATAATATTAACTAATAATAAAAATAAAAGAATATTTTTTTATAACTTCTTGCTATGAAAACAAAAACATCATAACAAAATGAAAATTATGCATAGTTTCATGCTATGACATATTCTTTGAATTCTTGGTTATGAAATATTTTTCTCATAACTTTTGGTTATATGAACATCAGAAAGTTGTATAAAATTATTAATTAATAATTTTATTCCCTATAGCTTATGATTATGGATAATAACGATTACCTTGCTTCTTACTATGCATAGTTTTTTAAATAATAAAATATTATTAAAGAATATTTTTTTTTTGTATTCATAACTTCTAATTATGGATAATAACAATTACCTAACTTCTGGCTATGTATAATTTTTTTTAATAATAAGATATTTTTTGTAGTGCTTTAGACTATATGAATTTTAATATATATTAATTACTAGTCTTTTCTACATAACTTCGAGCTAGAAATAATTAAAATTGAGTAACATTATAAAAGTATAAATAATTCACCAATTATAATAATTACATAAAAATAAAAATTACATTGTGACATACCTTGGCTTGAAATTTGACATAGAAGTATTTAAAGTAGGCAATAAATCTACTATATTTTACTTGAATCATAAAGTAGCAAAAAGAAATTCTTCTTATACTACTATTGAGAATAGTAAAAAAAAAAAAAGGGAATTTTATTGACCTTAAAATCATGCCACATGAAATAGCATATCATCCTAATAGTTTGTTGTAAAACAAAAGAATCAAATGAAGAAATGAGAATGTTTAGAGAAAAATAGAATTTTTTTTTTTCATTAGTTGGTCTTCCCTTTTTATAAAAAATGGAGACAAAATTTATATCAATATTGATCATTATCCACAAGTTCCTACAATCAAATAGATATTCATATTTTATAACAATTTCTAATAAAAACTATGTGCCCATTACTATTATTTTTTATTTTATAAATAAAAAGTAGGAAAATTTCAAAACCACGTCGAAGCACATTCTTTACTATAGTTAAAGCACATTCTTTACTATAGTTAAAACTTGATTAAAAATCTAAATTGGAAAATATTGCAACATAAAATACATATTTAAAGTTTTACATCCATCATCATCATCATCATCATCATCATCATCATCATCATCCTTATTATTATTATTTAATTATTATTATATATATTGTAATGGGAGGGTTTTAGTTGTATTTTACAATTTTTTAGGGCAGTATTCGCATATGGTTCAAATAAATTTATTAATAAAATATCTTTTGTTTCATATATATATATATATATATATATATATATATATATATATCTATAAGAACTTTTGCAAGTTGAAAGGAATTAGGACCGAAAAAGCTCTTCCATTAAAAAAAAAAATAGAATGAAGAGAGGTTGAAGATAATATTTTCTTAAAAAATTGTTATGTAATTATAACTTTATAAATAATATAAAATAACAAAATTATTGATTGACATCCTTTGGTGAGAAGAATTTTATTAGAAATTAATGCTTTGGCAAATAGGATCAAAATACTGGTGGGCTGTCCATGTATAATTGGCCTATCTCTTCAATCGTCCGTTTAAAGAAAAAATATATTGAGCATTAATTATTACAAGGTAACAAAAATGAGCAAGGACATCCATGATTTAATAAATCTATGATCAATCTTCATATTATTAATAGTGCGTCTTACGGTGATTTTAAGAAATGTTTTTAATCTTTCTAACTTTCGAAAATATTTATTTTTAAAATATTAAAAATATTATAAACCTTTCTTAAAATCACTACCAAATGCATTCTAATTAAAACAGTTATTTTAATAAGTCATGGAAGGATGAAAACAACTAAACAAAATATGACATACACAAGGTTTCTGAAAATGTTAACTCTTATTAGTTATTCAAAATAAATATATCACGGAACTCTTATTAAAAAAAATGTTAATTATTAAATTTTTGTTCGTCATTCCTTTAAAAGACATAAATTGGGAGTTATTCACAAAAGGATGATGAATCTCATCCCACCACCAAGTTACAAAGGAGAAGTTTGACGAATACAGTAAACCAATGCAAATTCATCTGTACGAGAATAAATTTTAGAGGATAAAAGCAATCCTAATCCACAGTCCCTTTGTGCACATATGTTCACACTCACTCCTCGATTTGATTAGAGAAGAGAGAATAAAGCATGTGAACGTGTCAACCCGGGATTCCAATCATGTGAAATTTGAGTAGCAAAGAGCTGAAGGATAACGCAGAAAAAATATCCTCACATTAGGTCTTTACCCAAATCTAAAGATATTAGTGAGACCCACATGTGATTCATGTCATCAACTCAGCCTTGAAAAAGAAGTGGAGATAAAGATAGAGATAGAGATAGAGCTATAGCAGAAAAAATGGTGAAACTTCCCAACCTGGGTGGATAGACATGCATCACTAGGATTTTCAGCACCAATAATAATACTTCCCTGAACCATCTGAGAAGAAAAGTGGTAGAATATTTCCAATAAGTCTGTGAGTTTCAATTCAAAAGGCATGATAAAAAAGTTATGATCCACACGAGGCCATGTCACCTCATCAAGATTAGCGGCCTGTGGCCTCTGCTTTTCATTGCTCTTATTGATACGTCGGTAGCCGAATAGTAAACAGGAGTCTGACCATATGAAGAATATAATTCACATGTATATTTTGTACGGCAGAATCTTAAAGATGTCATCTTAACTCAAAGTCTAGGTCACGGCCCCCCCACCATGAATTTCAAGTTGAATTTTTTGCCGACTAGTGCTTTTTTGTGTAGCCCAACCCTAACTCCCTCTCACATCACACATCTTAATCATTTTCCCTTTTTGTCCATTATTCTTGAGATGCCATTTCCAACCATATTTTTGTCTATGGAGTTTCTGATAACGAAATCAAAGAAAAAAATATCACCTTTTTCTCTTGCGATGTGAACTCGTTGCTTAGGCTTTTGTGGAACTCATCCATGGGAAAAATTCAAATATTTGATGTGTTTTTCTTTTTTTCGAAAAAAAAAGGCCTAATTGTATGAACCTCCTAAAATACATAGGAAATGATATTTTTGCCCTCATATGTTGGTCAGTGTCTTATCTATCATAACAGATCTCCATCTTTCTAAATAGTTTGTTTTCTTTCTTGGCAACTTCCCCTTATTTATTAATTTTTACTCGTTGTAATCAGTAACTCAATCTTAATTGGAAATGTATCAAATACATTTGTTGTATATGTCAAACATGTGGCATAACCATCCACTCATATTCTTCCATATAATTAGTGCATTGTAATAACAAATTATAATTGGTTGGCTTTTCATAAAACCAAAACACATCTCTAGAAATCAAAATTTTTAGTGAATTAAATTATCATTAAATTGGTCTTAAAAATGTGACTTCTCAATTCAACAAAATTTGAGCTCAATAAGTGATGGGTCACACACATTTGACATGTGACATATATTTAAAAGGTGATATATGACGAAATTTGAAAGGTTACAAAATTTAGTTTTATAAATAAAATCAAATCTTTCCATCACGGTCAAAAGAGAATTAGAAAAATAAATATTTTCTCATTAACAAATTTCTAAAAGAAACAAATATTACAATTGAAGTCAAAAGAGAATTAAAAATAAATATTATCTTGTTGATAAATTTCCTTAATGAATGAAACAAGTTACCAAAATCAAGGAATCAAATTCTTTGAATTAAGTAATTAAATCTTAGGAATCCAAAATTTAATTCCTTAGTTTCACCTATAAATAATGGTGACTTCCTTCAATGAAGGGGACTTTGAATTGATCGACAAAATGACTCTACATGGGAAAGAGGCTTCACTAAGAAAAGAAAAAACTTCATAAAATCTCCCTTAAAGTCCAAGAAATCTCAAAAGTACTACACATGCATTTTTCGCCATTCAACGAGTTTATTTGGGAACAAGCAACTCAAAGCCCTTGGTTGATCTTTGAAATCAAGAATATGTATTCGTTGTCGTTTTTCAAAGTGTGATCAAAGTGAAAGAATTAAAGGAAAAATATTCTTTTAAAGCATATTAATATAAAGACTATACATCACAATTATTAATTTTAATCAAAAATTTGTTCACATTATTTTTCTATAGTTTTTCTAATTTTGTAGGACTTCATGAAATTTGTGCATACAAATTTATAGTACGCCTAGTGGGACCTCTCTACCTCTTATCTTTTTCACTAAGAAATTGATCACTCTTAAGATGATGACATCTAAAATTTTTTAAGCTACGCATGTCAACTAGGGTAATGACAATATTGTCATTACTCAATCGATACACAACACTTGTACGACTCCTATGACTCGTAGAAAAATAAAATCGACTACTACACCTTTTAAAAAGCTAGTGAGTGAGCACACTCGTTTGCTAAAATTGGCAAGGACCTGCAACAATTACCAATCATTCATCACCTTAGTCTCTTTAAGGGCAAAGGGTCAAAGGCCTCATGGTTGGGAAAAATACCTTTCAACACTAAAGGACTTTAGGGGTAAGTCTCCTTACTTTATTGTCAATGCCATTTCAACACCAACTCACACTTTAGATCACCAAGTGGGATGTCAAAGGAGGACAACTCCTCCAATCATTCTGACTCTTTTACTTCTTCCTTAATGGTGACAATGTCGATAATGATAACGAGCACTACATTCATAGAAGAACGATTAGTTAAGATGGCTCATGCCAACACCAAACTCACCAAAAATCATTGACAAGAAAAATCTGCAAATAGCATCCCTCATGAGCAAGGTTGAAGGCACATGCACGAAATACAATTAAGTCAACCCAAGGACTTACTCATTCTTTAAAGATTGTATATCTAGGTGATGCACGACATGCATCTAATTTGGTACAAATTGGGGGGTCAAACCATCGAATCTACCTCAGTGACATTGCTATCTATCTAGCAACTTTAGGACATGATAACTAACACCATCATAGTGTAGTATGGTGGGCCCTCACAAAGTACGCTCATGTACTTTAAGCCTTACAACAAGAGGATTGATAACCTATGTATACCTATGGGTTATCAACTTACAAAGTTCTGATCATTCGATGGAAAGGGAACTTCGAAGCAACACGTCCATTTTGTCTAAACTTGCAATAATGCTAGTATAGAGGGTGACCTCTAGGTCAAACAATTTTTTTGATCCCTCCAAGGGCATGTCTTTGATTGGTACACCGACTTCGCACCCGAGTACATTGATAGTTGAGACTAAATGGAGTGCGAAATCCTCAATCACTTTTATAGTACTTGATGAATTGTAAGCATGATGAAGCTTACTAATACCAAGTAATGGAAAGATAAGATGATTGTTGACTACATAAATCGTTGGCATTCCTTGTGTTGGGATTGAGCCTCTAAAAGCAAGACATGATGCAACAAAGTTAGACTTAACTATCCTCTTGCTATTCTTTTAGTGCATTGACATTGGTTTGAACATTCAGACCATGTCTCTTACATTGTACATGACTTAGATGCATTAAGAATTGCATAGAAGATACAAGTCATGGGTTCCTTGTAAGTAGATAAGTTGTCCATAGTTAGTTCATGGTTTGGGCAATCCAGTAGAGGCTGTAGTGCACCACCTTCTACTTGGAGGGATGACTTGTCTTGGCCGTCAGGATGGGTTTCCCATGGTGATTCCATTAGCGTATATGATGCATACTGAACAGAACCTATGGTGAATCATGATACAAGGTAATCAATTTTCATGATTCACCAAGCTGCTATATTGCATGGACTCTCAACCTTGAGAGAATAAAGTTTGTGCCAAAATCAACAAGAGGCTTTGACTTATGGGTGAAACCCTAAAGTGGTCATATATCCTTATGGATTAGGTCACTATTAATGGAGGCTAATGGTAATAGGTATTCTTAGTAGAGGCACCATGATATCTCATGGGATTGAGGCAGTGTGTCATCCCCTTAAGTGATCCAAAGGACATGTGATCATGAAATTTGTGGCCACAATAATTCATTTAGTGAAGTTTGACATATGCTCCTTATAGTTAGAGTATGTCATTTGATCACATAATAAGTGGGATCTGTAAGTCAAGGATTTGAGAGGTAATCCTGATAGGTGATAACACTATCTTGTTAGATTACGGATACTAGTTCATAGGAAGTCTACATGTAGTGGATGGTAGGTCACGAACCTAGACACTTGGTATCTCATTATTATATACATAAGTTACTAGAGTGCAGTTGACTTTCTATAGTGGGATGTTGAGTCAATTTCATAATTTGATTATGAGGGAGCTAGTACTCCTATGGGTCTTAGTGGTCCCCACTCTGAGCTCATATTCCTTGATGACACGGTTTATGATTGTTGGATGAGTTTTTAGTTCACTTTTGTGCATAAGGTTGTTTTGCTAATTACATAAGGTTGCACAGGGATAAGTGAGTGGTATCTTTGTATTGGGTTAATCGATTAATTAGGTCCTTATATGATTAATTAATCAATTAGAAATTTTTTTTTTGGGCTAGATTAAGTAACCCAATGTTTGCATCTTAGATTTAAGCAATAGAAACAATACTAATTTTTTAAAAGATTGATCTTTTAGGGTTAAAGTACTAACCTTTAAGTTTGGATGTTCCTAAACCTTAAATTCCATGTGTTGAAGACGACCTTGAAGATATTGGAAATCTCAAACCTACGATCTTCTACTCGATGACTAAACCTTGTTCTTAGCACACTTTCGGTGGGGAGGAAAGTAGGATGGAGGCTATGACTCTCTTTCTCTCTAGATGGTGGAAGATCAAAAGTGATAGAAACCCTAACCCTTAGGGAGTATTTATAGGGTTCCTAATTGAGCTTAAGTGACTTGAGCCCACATGGGCTTAGGTCACTTAATCTAGCTTAAAATGAGTCTTAATTGATTAATTAACACAATAGGTCCTAATTAATCAATTAACCTAATCTAAATACCTTGTTCACTTACCCCTATGCAATCTTATGTAATTACCAAAATGCCCTTATGCACAAAAGTGAACCTAAAACCAATTCGACTTTCATAATCCGTTCCAACAAGGTATATGAACTCAAAGTGGGGATAGTGGGACCCATAGGAGCATTGGCTCCTCTCTCATAATCCAATTCTAAAGTTGATTCACCATCCTACTACAAAAATTCAACTGAATTCCAGTATGCATGTAAATATCAATGAGACACTATGTGCTCAGGTCTATGATGTGCTATCCATTACATTCAGTCTCATCATGAATTGGCATCCATAATCTAACAAGGTGAAAACTATTAACCTTTCAAGACTACCTCTACTATCCTTGAGTTACAAATCCTCTTATTGTGTATTCAACTTACATATCTTAGCTCTCAAAGAGCTTATGTCAAGTTTCACTTAAGGAACTACTATAGTCATAGTTTCCATGAACACACCTCCTTAGGTTCACCTAAGGGGACACACTGTTTCAATCCCATTAGAAATCATGGTGCCTTTAGTGAGAATACCTATTGTTATCGGCTTCTATCAATAGCTACCCAATCCATAGAGAATATACGATCTCACCTGTAGGTCAAAGTCACTACTAACTTTAGCTTAAGCTCAGTATTCTCTCAAGGTTAAGAGACAACACAATGAAATAGCTTAGTGAAGTCATGAATACTTGATAGCCTTAAGTCATGACTCACCGTAGGTCATATCCAATGTATAACCATACACACTAGTGCACTCACTATGGGAAACCCATCTCGATAGCTAAGACTAGCCATCCCTCTGATTAGGAGGCAGTGCACCATAACCTTTAAAGGGTTGCTTAGACCCACGAACCAATTGTGAACAAGTCATCTATTTGCAAGGAACCCATGACTTAGATCTTTAGTGCAACTTCTAATATACCTAATTTAAGTACAATGTAAAATATGCAAAAAAGAATGCTCATAAAGTATAATACATGGAATAAGGATATATAAAAGTGAAATTGGAACATCATTAAATAAATAATAAATTCCAAATTTATTACATCATGTCATGCTTTTAAGGACTTTATCCTAACAACCAAGCCCATGGTGAGTTTAAGTCACTTAAGCCTAGTAGGAAGCCTATAAATACACTTTTAGTGGTTAGTGTTTCCATCTCTTTTCATTTTCTCCCTATAGTCCAGAGAGAGAACCCTACCCTCCACCCTTGATATCTCTACCATTTTAGTGCCTAAACACAAGGAAGAGTCATCGGGTGAAAAATAAAGGTATTTACAAGATCCATTACGACTTTAGAGTTATCTACATCGATTGGAATTGATTTGGGAACATCCGGATCAAAGGTATGTGACTTTATTTTCTGGATTTATGATTTCTATGATATTGATATTGTTTTTGAATACCTCTTTATTTGTTGCGATAGATTTGCATGCACCATACGCAATCCAAGCCATGGGAACAGAGTTATCCAGGGTTCTTTACACCTTAAGCCTTGATTGCAAGGATAGATTATCTGAGATGTTGGTTGTGGAAATATGCATACAAGGCATGCATTAGGGTTTTTTGTACATTCTCTAAGGAATACAACCCTGCATCTTCAAAATGTTTGCTACACAAGCACATGACATAAACTTGTTATAAAAACAAATATAAATGAAAATAGGTCTATTGAATAATTCAAAGATGATATTTCTAGGGGCAAAAGTATCACTAATGAGGATGAAGAAAGTGTGATATCAAATTTCACTACAATTTTTTTCAAACCTCGACACTCTATTATGCTTCAAAAATAGAAAAAAAAGGTTTTTCCTTCACGTAAGCAAGATTGGAAAAAAACTACTCATAAGTTGGAGTCCAGTTCATTTAAAAAGTTTGTTATTACAAATGTTTAAATAATAGAAAAGATGAAGCCTATTCTTTAAAATTGGTTGAAGAATAGTGATGCTCTTCAAAGCATCAGCCTAAATTACATATTGTTCCTAGCCTATAAGAGCTTAATGTTAGGATAGGGCCCTTAAAAACATGATATAATGTAATAAACATGTGGATTTTTATTATTTATATAATAAATTTCTAGTTCATTTTTATTTATCCTATTACAAAGCACTATATCTTATAAGCACTCTAGCTTACATCTTTTGCATTGTACGTGAGCTGGGTGCATTAGGAGTTACATGATAGATCCAAGTCATTGGTTCCGTGAAAATAGATAATTAATTCACAACTAGTTCATGGGCCTAGAAAACCTATTAAAGGTTGTAGTGCACCATTTCCTAATTAGAGAGATGGTTAGTCTTAGTTATTAGGATGGGTTTCCTATGGTGAGTGTACTAGTGTGCATGGTCACACATTAGATAGAACCTATGGTGAGTCATGGCTTAAGGCTATCAAGCAGTCATGACCTCACCAAATTGCTTCATTGTGTTGTCTCTCAACCTTGAGAGAATATTGAGTTTGTGTTAAAGTTAATAATGGATTTGACCTAAGAGTGAGATCGTAAGTTGATCATATATTCCTTATGGATTGGATCATTGTTGATGGAAGCCAATGGAAATGGATATTCTCTATAGTGACACATGATATCTTATGGGATTGAGGCAGAGTGTCCCCTTGGGTGATCCTAAGGAGGTGTGTTCATGAAAAATATTGTCATAATAGTTTCTTAAGTGAAACTTGACATTCGCTCCTATAACACATAATAGGAAGATCTGTAACTCAAGGATAGTAGAGATAGTCTTGAAAGGCTTATAGCTTTCACCTTATTAGATTATGGACACGAGTTTATGGGGAGATTGAATGCAATGGATAGTAGGTCATGGACTTGAACACATGGTGTCTCATGGTTATAATAAGATACTAGAGTTCATTTGATTCTCTATAGTGAGATGTTGAATCAACTTCAAAATTGGATTTTGAAAGAGCTAGTACTCCTATCTGCCCCAGTGGTCCTTGTTAGGATGGAGCCCTTAAAAACAAGACATGATGTAACAAATGTAGACTTAACCATCATATTTCTATCCTTTTGGTGTATTAACATTGATTTGATCATTCAACCCATGTCTCTTACATTGTACATGACTTGGGTGCATTAGGAGTTGAACAGAAGATACAAGCCATGGTTCATTTTAAGTAGATAAGTTATCCACAGTCGGTTCATGTATTTGGGTAATTCAGTAGAGACTATAGTGCACCACCTCCTAATTGGAGGGACGACTTGTCTTAGTCGTCAGGATGGGTTTCCCATGGTGAGTGCACTAGTGTATGTGATGCACACTAGACAGGACCTATGGTAATGCATTACACAAGGTTATCAATTGTCATGATTTACCAAGCTACTGTACTACATGGACTCTCAACCTTGAGGGGATATTGAGTTTGTGCCAAAATTAAAAGGAGACTTTGACCTATGGGTGAGACCCTAAAGTGGTCATATATCCCTATGGATTGGGTCACTATTGATGGAGGTTGGTGGCAACGGGTATTCTTAATAGAGGCACCATGATATCTCATGGAATTGAGATAGTGTGCCCCATTGGGTGATCCAAAAGACATGTGATCATGAAATATGTGACCACAACAATTCCTTTAGCGGAATTTAACAAATGTTCCTTGGAGCTAAAGTATGTCAGTTGATCACAAAATAATTGAGATTTATAACTTAAGGATTTGAAAGGTAATCTTGATAGGTGATAAAACTACCTTATTAGATTACGGACACCAGTTCATAGGGAGTTTGCATGTAGTGGATAGTAAGTTATGGACTCAAGCACTTAGTGTCTCGTTGTAATATACAAAGGCTACTAGAGTGCAGTTGACTCTCTATAGTGGGTTGTTGAGTCAATTCAAATTTAATTATGAGGGAGCTAGTACTCCTATGGGTCCCAATGGTCCCCACTTTGAGCTTATATTCCTTGATGACACTGTTTATGAGGGTTGGATGGGTTTTTAGTTCACTTTTGTACATAAGAACATTTTGGTAATTATGTAAGATTGCATAGGGATAAGTGACTAGTATATTTGGATTGGGCTAATTGATTAATTGGAGCCTTAATTAATCAATTAGCAACCCTTTTGGGCTAAATTAAGTGACCCAAGCCCATGATGGGCTTATGTTACTTAATCTTAGTAGGAAGATTATAAATACCCTTTTAGGGTTTTAGGTTTCTATGTCTTACCATTTTATTCCTTCAATCCAAAGAGAGGACCTTACCCTCTACCCTTCAGATCTCCACCATCTCAGTGCCTAGACACAAGGAAGAGTCATTAGATGAAATATCATGGTGTTTACGAAATCCATTACGACTTTGGAGTTATTTACATTGATTGGAATCAATCCGGGAACATCCAAATTAAAGTTATGTGTCTTTATTCTTTAGATCTATGATTTTTATGGTATCAATATTGGTTTTTGAAAACCCAGTTTTTCTCTACAATAGAATTAGAGAGCCTAGGATAAATTTTCATGCACCCTATGAGGTCCAAGGCATGGGAATAGAGTTTTTCGGGGTTCCCAACAATTGGTATCACAATCCTAGGGTAGGCTCTAGTTTTGGAAACCCTGGATTACTTCATTCCTATGCCCTAGATCTCATCTATCTTTAGATCTTAATGGAAAATAATGGCTTCAAAAACCATTATAGAATAAAGATCTAGAGATTCGAAACTCATACCTATGATCTAGATTTTCCTAGATGAAAATCCTTTTATTGGAGAACATGCCTGAAAAAACTGGAGTGTTTGTCTCCTCATGCAGCTGCCCACGTGCACGTGTCGTGCGATTCCCGTACATGTGGCTTGTGCATGTCTCATGTGATTCCTATGCATGCAGCCTGTGTGCATTCTGTGCAATTCTCATGCATGTCCGTTTTTTGTGCATGTGTCCTATGTGCTATAACTCTACATCTAAGGAGGTCTTGTATACCCAAGATCTTTTGCTCGATGACTCGAACCATGATCTTTTCACTCCAAAGTGTGGGCTTTGGAAAAAAGGTGGCTATGACTCTCTCTCTCTCTCTCCTAGAGTTGGAAGATAACTCTCACCAAAAGTCATTGGGAAACCCTAACCCTTAAAAAGGTATTTATAGGGTTGCCCATTGTGCTTAAGTGACTTAAGCCCATCAAGGTTTGGTCACTTAATCTAACCCAAAGTGAGTCTTAATTGATTAATTAGCCACATAGAGCCATTTAATTAATCGATTGACCTAAACCAGAGACCTTGTCCATTATACCTTATGCAACCTTATGAAAATACCAAAATACACTTATGCACAAGAATGAACTTAAAGCTAATCCAACCCTTATAAGGTGTCATCATTGTATATGAGCTCAAAGTGGGTACCATTGGGACCCACAAGAGTATTGGCTCCCTTATAATCCAATTTTGAAGTTGATTCGACATTCCACTAAAGAGAATCAATTGCACTCCAATACCTTATGTAAATAACAATGAGACAAAGCTAGAGTCTGTGACCTACTATCCATTACATGCAAACTCCCCATAACTAGTGTTCGTAATCTAACAAGATAGTGCTATATCACCTATTAAGATTACCTCTTCAATCCTTGAGTTACAAATCCTACTTATTATATGATTAACTAATATACTCTAACTTTAAGGAGCATATGTTAAATTCCATTAAAGAAATTACTGTGACCACAAATTTCATGATCACATGTCCTTTGGATCACCTAATGGGACACACTATCTCAATCCCATGAGATATGATGGTGCTCAATTGAGAATACCTATTGCCACCAGCCTCTTGTTGGGAACCCTGGATAATTCTGTTCCCATGTCCTGGATCTCATAGGGTTTATGCATCTATCCTTAGGGCTCTCTAAATCTAACACAACAGAAAATAATAGCTTCAAAAACCAATATAAAATAAAGATATAGAGAAAAAGTGCTCATATTCCCAAATCAATTCTTTATGGTGAAGAACATGCCTAGAAAAATTAAAGAATCTCTCCTTATGTTGCTACTTGATTACTACTCAAAAAGTACTATTTCATAGCTTGTAATTAACTCTCTTAAACACTTTTGAGTAGTAGTTATCACCTTTTAACCCAACTAACATATTAAGGACCCTTGCAATCAATTCTAATCAAATTATGTTAAGTTTTGGTGTTTTGATAGCTTTTTTATCACCAAAGCAATCCGAGATTGAGGAGAGTTCTTTGGAATCCATAAGCAAATCCAGAATACAAGGAGTGTGGGATCCTTCTCATTCCACACGGACGGGAATCATAGCTCATTCCACCCGGGTAGTAATTCCATCCGGCTACCGCCATTTCATCTGGCTACCACCATTACATCCGGCTGCCGCCACTTTCCACCCGGATGTATCACATCCGGAATCTGGTTGCCGCTGCCATTCCACCCGGATGTCCACATCCGGAATCCGGCTGCCGCCGCCATTCCACCCGGATGTCCACATCCAGAATTCGGCTACTGCTGCCATTCCACCCGGATGTCCACATCCGGAATTCAGCTGCCGCCGCCATTACACCCGGATGTTTTGCATCCGAAATTCTGACGCCAGATGGGAGAGGAGAGCATTTCAACTTCCCCGGTCACACGTATCTAGATCCGCTTATAGCGCTTACCCGGAGAGTTTCGCAGCCATTTTGCACAGTGCCGCAATGTCTCCTGAAGCTTCCCGATATGTGCGACCAACATTTTGAGATATTTTGAGATATTTTGTTTTAGATATTTTGAGATATTTTGCTTTAGATATTTGATGTCTAAATCCCCAAACTCTTCTTGTAACCCACCAATTATAGGATTCCTTGGTTATTAAGTTAGGAAAAAGGATGACTAACTTGGTAGATATTATTATTGTAATTTTGATATATAAATATCTCTCGGGAGCCTGTTCTCGGGACGACAAAACTTTTGTATAATTTTCAAAGGAAGAAAAATATAGAGCTTTGCTCTGCTTTTACCTTCTCATTTTGATTATATTTTCTTACTAGCCAAACAAGCTCTGAGGATGCTTCCTCAGAGAATGAGTGGCTAGACTTTTAGTTCCTTGGAGTTAAGGTTTCCAGGAAAGGTTCCAAGTGCAAGAATTAGTAGCTTTGTGGTTTCAGCCATTAATGAAGAGAAAGTGTGACCCGTTAATGGTTTTATCTTTTTAATTAACTTAAAATGCCTTTAAATCACCTAGGTCAACACTTGATAAGGCAAGTGATCTCCATCCATAGAGATGCACTAGTTTATCTCTTGCGAGCCTTTGGGAGGTGGTTTGAAGGTAGTATTTTCTAGAATAGCCAACACTTGGTAAGCTTTTGGACTCCACGGAGACATCCATTAGTTATCTCTTGCGAGCTTTTGATGGGTAATCCAAGGTTAAAGATCACCTTGAATGGCAAGTGCTAGGTGAGAGGTATGAGCCATTGCAAGGTGCATCAGTGAGAGGGAATTATTGTTTGAATCCATTAAGGGGAAGCATCTATACAAAACCGGTTAGAGAATTGACTATATGTTAATTCTCTAATGCGAGGAAATGAACCAAATGACCGGAGCTCTGTTTTTGCATGAGGAACCTCCCATGTGAACCTAAACCTCCAAGGAATGTTTTTCTTCATACGTAATTTCTATTACTTCCTTTGCCGTTACTTTAAAACCAAAATTTTTTCGTTAAAGATTATGTTTTCTTTTAAGGCTAACCTTGAAATGAAAAGGCACCAATTCATCTTTGAATTGGTATCATTTATGAATTGAAAACTCTTCCCAATGAACGATCTTAGAGCCACTATGCTATAGTAGCTTTGTCTTTGCTACCCTAGTTCATGGTGTAATAGGTTATAAATTTTGTTGATCACTCCCTCAATCAAGGAGCACCAGCTGGACATGAATCAGCTGATACACCGACTGGGCATGAATCAAATGGCACCGCTGCCGGGGAAGGAGCCAACTTTATAGTGATACTATTTCAGACTACTTGTGATTTTCATCACAAGTTTGGTAACTTTTCTTTCATTTTACTAATTCTTATTTTTTTTATTGTATCTTTACTTGTTCATAATCTAATATATCTTTTAAATTCAGTTTAGTTCAGTATTTTTTTTGGTAGCCCTGTTTTCTTTTGTTTTCTTTTATTTTCATTTTAGTTACAGTTGATACTAGTTGTGTATGCCAAATTGGATACGAGATAGTGGAGGAAGGCTTGTTAAACTTGAAACACCTCATAACAAGGAATTGGAATTGAGCTTGAATATCATGGAAGCTACACCTGAAGATCAGCGGAGTCACCATGGTCATCAGGACGATCCCAATGAATTCATATCAATGAGGGACCGCATGCATCCACCTCGTATGAGTGCACCATCATGTATAGTGCCCCCTACAGAGCAGCTAGTGATCCGACCCCATATTGTGCCACTTCTATCAACTTTCCATGGAATGGAAAGTGAGAATCCCTACGCATATATCAAGGAATTTGAAGATGTTTGTAATACATTCTGAGAGGGAGGAGCTTCTATCGACCTGATGAGGCTTAAACTATTTCCTTTTACTTTAAAGGATAAGGCCAAGATTTGGCTTAATTCTTTAAGGCCAAGGAGTATCCGTACTTGGACTGATTTACAAGCTGAATTCCTCAAGAAATTTTTTCCCACTCACAGAACAAATGGCTTGAAAAGGCAGATTTCAAACTTCTCAGCTAAAGAGAATGAAAAATTCTATGAGTGTTGGGAAAGATACATGGAATCCATTAATGCTTGTCCTCACCATGGCTTTGATACATGGTTGTTGGTGAGTTATTTCTATGATGGGATGTCTTTCTCAATGAAGCAACTCCTCGAAACAATGTGTGGAGGGGATTTCATGAGTAAGAATTCTGAGGAAGCTATGGATTTTTTGAGTTATGTAGCTGAAGTCTCAAGGGGATGGGATGAACCACACAAAGGAGAAGTGGGAAAGATGAAGTCTCAACTGAGTGCTTTCAATGCTAAGGCTAGGATGTATACCTTGAATGAAGATGATGATATGAAAGCAAAATTTGCAGCCATGACAAGAAGATTGGAGGATCTAGAACTGAAAAAGATGCATGAAGTACAAGCTGTTGCTGAAACACCAGTGCAAGGACAGTCGTGTCATATTTGTCACTCTTATGAACACTTGGTGGAGGAATGCCCTACACTTCCAGCTGCAAAGGAAATGTTTGGAGATCAAGCAAATGTCATTGGACAATTCAATCCTAATAACAATGCAACGTATGGAAATACTTACAACTCAAGTTGGAGAAATCATCCAAATTTCTCATGGAAGGCAAGAGCACCTCAGTACCAACAGCCGGCTCAACCATCTCAACAATCTTCAAGTCTTGAACAAGCAATAGGGAATCTCAGCAAGGTTGTGGGAGATTTTGTGGGAGACCAAAAAGCCTTCAATGTGCAACAGGAAGACTTTGTTGGAGCCCAAAAAGCCATCAATGCTCAACTCAGTCAAAGGATTGACAGTGTAGAGAGTACTTTGAATAAAAGGATGGATGGAATGCAAAATGATCTATCTCAAAAGATAGATAATCTCCAATACTCAATCTCAAGGCTCACTAACTTGAACACAGTGTAAGAGAAGGGTAGATTTCCTTCTCAACCTTACCAAAACCCCAAGTGGAAACTCATGAGGGAGAATCTTCACAAGTGAGAGATGTTAAAGCCTTGATCACTCTAAGGAGTGGTAAAAAGGTTGAGCAGCCAACACCCAAGCCACATGTTGAAGAAGAAGAAACAAAGAAGGGAGAGGAAATGAAAGGAAAGAAGAAAGATGTCAGTGAAAATTCCAAAGAGGAGGAGGACCATGGTTCAACAGTGAATACAAATCTGGAGAAGATACTTCTTAAGGAAGAAATGCTGAAGAAACCAACTTCTCCACCTTTTCCTCAAGCGTTGCATAGGAAAAAGGGGATAAAAAATGCATCTGAAATTCTTGAAGTTTTGAGACAAGTGAAAGTCAATATCCCATTGCTGGTTATGATTAAGCAAATTCCAACATATGCAAAATTCTTAAAGGACCTATGTACTATCAAAAGAGGGTTGAATGTGAATAAGAAAGCCTTCTTGACTGAGCAAGTGAGTGCCATCATACAATGCAAGTCTCCTTTGAAGTACAAAGATCTGGGATGTCCTACCATTTCAGTCATGATTGGAGGAAAGGTAGTGGAGAAAGCTTTGTTAGACTTGGGAGCAAGTGTGAATTTGCTACCATACTCTGTCTACAAGCAATTGGGACTTGGTGAGTTGAAGCCAACATCAATCATCCTATCTCTAGCAGATAGATCAGTAAAAATTCCAAGGGGGGTAATTGAGGATGTCTTAGTTCAAGTTGATAATTTCTACTATCCAGTAGATTTTGTTGTTCTTGATATGGATCCTACTATAAAGGAAGCTAATTCAGTTCCTATCATCCTTGGAAGGCCATTCCTTGCTACCTCGAATGCAATCATCAATTGTAGGAATGGACTCATGCAACTCACTTTTGATAACATGACACTTGAGCTCAAAATTTTTCATATGTCAAAAAAGCAAATCACTTCAGAAGAAGAAGAAGGTCCAGAAGAGGTATGCATTATCGACACTCTAGTAGAGGAGCACTGTAATCAGAATATGCAAGACAAACTAAATGAAAGTCTTGGGGATCTTGAAGAAGGGTTGTCTGAACCCCCTGATGTGCTTGCTACTCTACAAAGTTGGAAGAGAAGAGAAGGGATTCTACTTTTGTTCAATAAAGAGGAAGGAGAAGCTGCTGAAGAAGAGACGCCAAAGCTCAATTTGAAGCCTCTGCCCGTGGAGCTGAAATATACATACCTTGAAGAAAATAATCAATGTCCTGTTGTTATATCTTCATCTCTTACCAGTCATAAGGAGAAGTGTTTACTTGAAGTTCTTAAGAGGTGTAAGAAAACAATAGGATGACAAATATATGACTTGAAAGGCATTAGTCCTTTGGTTTGTACACATCACATATATATGGAGGAAGAAGCTAAACCAATTCGTCAACCTCAAAGAAGATTGAATCCTCATTTGCAAGAAGTGGTGCGAGCTGAAGTGCTGAAGCTACTCCAAGCAGGTATTATTTATCCCATATCTGACAGCCCTTGGGTGAGTCCTACTCAAGTGGTACCAAAGAAGTCAGGGATTACTGTGGTTCAGAATGAAAAAGGAGAAGAAATTGCTACACGCCTCACTTCAGGTTGGAGGGTGTGTATTGATTATTGAAAGTTGAATGTTGTGACAAGAAAATATCATTTTCCACTCCCGTTTATTGATCAGGTGCTGGAGAGAGTCTCTGGCCATCCTTTTTATTGTTTCTTGGATGGGTACTCAGGGTATTTCCAAATTGAAATTGATGTGGAGGATCAGGAGAAGACCACTTTCACATATCCGTTTGGAACATACGCCTATAGAAGAATGCCTTTTGGTTTATACAATACACCTGCAACATTCCAAAGATGCATGTTGAGTATCTTCAATGATATGGTGGAGCGAATTATGGAGGTTTTCATGGATGACATCACCGTATATGGAGGTACATTTGAGGAATGCTTAGTCAATTTGGAAGCGGTTCTTCACAGATGCATTGAGAAGGACTTGGTGCTCAATTGGGAGAAATACCATTTTATGGTACGTCAAGGAATTGTCCTTGGCCATATCATCTCCGAGAAAGGCATTGAAGTTGATAAAGCAAAGGTGGAGCTTATTGTCAAATTGCCGTCCCTAACAACTGTAAAAGGAATAAGGCAGTTTCTTGGCCATGTAGGGTTCTATAGGAGATTTATAAAAGATTTCTCTAATCTTTCAAAACCTCTTTGTGAGCTTTTAGCTAAGGATGCTAAGTTTATATGGAATGAAAGATGTCAAAATAGCTTTGATCAACTGAAGCAATTCTTGACAACCGCTCCGATAGTAAGGGCTCCTAACTAGAAACTACCCTTTGAAGTGATGTGTGATGCCAGTGACTTTGCTGTAGGAGCTGTACTTGGCCAAAGAGAAGATGGGAAGCCCTATGTGATCTACTATGCAAGCAAGACATTGAACGAAGCTCAAAGGAACTACACAACTACAGAGAAAGAATTGTTAGTTGTGGTGTTTGCCTTAGACAAGTTTCGTGCTTATCTAGTAGGGTCTTTCATCATTGTTTTCACTGACCATTCAGCCTTGAAGTATTTATTGACAAAGCAAGATGCTAAAGCAAGGTTGATTAGATGGATTCTTTTGTTGCAAGAGTTCGATCTCCAAATCCGAGACAAGAAAGGGGTGGAGAATGTGGTAGCTGACCACCTGTCAAGGTTGGCTATAGCACACAATTCCCATCTATTACCTATTAATGATGACTTTCCTGAGGAATCACTTATGTTGCTAGAGAAAGCTCCTTGGTATGCTCATATGGCTAACTATTTAGTTACTGGTGAAGTTCCAAGTGAGTGGAATGCATAAGACAGGAAGCACTTCTTTGCAAAAATTCATGCTTATTATTGGGAGGAGCCTTTCCTTTTCAAGTATTGTGCTGATCAAATAATATGGAAGTGTGTCCTTGAAGAAGAGCAACAAGGGATCCTCAGCCATTGCCATGAAAATGCATGTGGAGGCCACTTTGCCTCTCAGAAAACAACCATGAAGGTGTTGCAATCAGGGTTTACTTGGCCATCACTTTTCAAAGATTCCCACATCATGTGTAGGAGTTGTGATAGATGCCAAAGACTCGGGAAGTTTACAAAAAGAAACCAAATGCCTATGAACCCCATCCTTATAGTTGATCTTTTTTATGTTTGGGGTATTGACTTCGTGAGACCTTTCCCAATGTCTTTTGGTAACTCTTATATATTGGTGGGGGTGGACTATGTTTCCAAATGGGTGGAGGCAATCCCTTGTAAACATAATGATCACAGGGTGGTTCTTATATTTCTTAAGGAGAACATCTTCTCAAGGTTTGGGGTGCCCAAAGCCATAATCAGTGATGGAGGTACTCATTTTTGCAATAGACCTTTTGAAACCCTATTAGCTAAGTATGGAGTGAAGCATAAGGTAGCTACACCTTATCATCCTCAGACTTTCGGGCAAGTTGAGCTAGCAAATAGGGAAATCAAGAATATATTGATGAAAGTGGTGATAACGAGCAGAAAAGATTGGTCTATTAAGCTTCATGATTCACTATGGGCATACAGAACAACTTACAAGACTATTATTGGTATGTCTCCTTATCACCTAGTCTATGGCAAAGCATGCCATCTCCCTGTGGAAGTTGAATATCAAGCTTGGTGGGCAATCAAGAGGTTGAACATGGACTTGATTAGAGCTGGAGAAAAGAGGTGCTTAGACCTTAATGAGATGGAGGAATTAAGAAATGATGCTTACATTAATTCCAAAGTTGCAAAACAGAGGATGAAGAGGTGGCATGATCAATTAATCTCCAACAAAGAATTCCATAAGGGACAAAGAGTCTTGCTTTATGATTCAAGATTCCATGTCTTTCCAGGGAAGCTCAAGTCAAAGTGGATAGGCCCTTTCATTATTCACCAAGTGCATCCCAATGGAGTGGTGGAATTACTGAATTCCAAAAGCATTGACATTTTCAAGGTCAATGGTCATTGTCTCAAGCCATTCATTGAGCCATTCAAACCAGAAAAGGAGGAAATCAACCTCCTTGAGCCACAGAAAGCCTGATCAGAGAAGGGTTAAATGGACTTGGTTTCACCAAAGTCCATAATTTTTAAGTTTTGTAAATTATTTGATTATAAATTTGATCTTAAATTTTGTTAATTGTACGATCAGGAGCTCAGGCCCAGCACACTGCCATCCTGAGGTAGATCCAGCATCATCTCGGCATTACAGCAGCTCCTGAGTATGTCATTTCCCAGCTCATCAGAGCCATCACAGGCCCCTCCTTTTATTGATCAGCCTATGCCTCATCAGGAGCCTTCTACAGGAGAGGCAGCTGAGCATCACTCCATGTCACTCAGGAGGTACCACTTCCTCCCTATGTTTCAATCGCTTTTATCACATTGAGGACAATGTTCAGCTTGGTTGGGGGGAGAGTTGAGGAAGTAAGTTTTTGTTATTAATACTAAATTTTTGGTAATTTAGTTGCTTTTTGCTTAATTTTAAAATTTTTGAAAGTTTTTTATTCTACTCTCCATGGTTATTAAGGAAAATTTTCAAATTGAAATGGGAGAAATTGAATTTTTGTCTTTTTTACTTGACTTAGAGTTTGTATTATGCTTACTAAAGTTGATGAATTGTTGAAATTTCTATTAAATTCAAGCTTAGTTCTTCCATTTTAAGCTATTCACACATTGCGCATAATAGGTTCCGAGTATAAGATGAAAAACTATTTCCCTCTTGACTTAGGAAAATTTAGACTTGGTACCCTTGATCTTATTTAATAGTGTTGGGACACCTTATAAAAGGCCAATGAGCCTTTGAAAAAAAGAAAGAAAAAATGTTTGCTTGCCTTGAAACCCGAGTAAGGTCTGAGGGGTATATGGTGAAAATCTTTAAAACCTGGTGCCCTAAGCCTTCATTGGTTGGGAGTCACCGACCTCAATGCTCGTTACAAGGGTGGATAGGTGGAGTGTAACATACTGTAGGTGCTTGGGTATTAAAATTCATTCTCAAAAGTCCGGGGTAAAATCCAAGGAGTTAGTGGTTAAAAGATCCTTAAAGCTTGATGCCCTAAACCTTAATTGGTTGGGAGTCATCGATGGACCCCCGTTACATGGACCGTTTAGAAAAGAATACCCTTAAGCCTTGTACCCCTGCAAAAGGTGCGTTCTTAGCCTATTGAAGTTGCTAAGTATTGAAAAGAGCTAGGTTGGGGGGAGAGATTAGTTTAGCATGCTATATTCGGAAGCTATCGAGTAACACTTAGATTTTTGTGGAAGAGTAAGGTTTAGTCCTTTGGAAGTGGAAACTCTTTTAAAGCTTAAATTTGCATAATGCCTTCTCTTTATGAATTGTGATTAGACAAGTTATTTGATAACTCTTGTTGAAGTTTGAGTTTTATTTCTTTAATGTTCCATGTGAGAGTTAGATCATCATGCCACTTAAAAATTGTTTTTTTGATCAGCATGATGTTGTAAATTATAATACTATTTATTTTTATTTTTATTTTTCTCTCCTTCATTGCTAAGGGACTAGCAATATGTCGGTTGGGGGGAGTGATTACTACTCAAAAAGTACTATTTCATAACTTGTAATTAACTCTCTTAAACACTTTTGAGTAGTAGTTATCACCTTTTAACCCAATTAACATATTAAGGACCCTTGTAATCAATTCTAATCAAATTGTGTTAAGTTTTGGTGTTTTGATAGCTTTTTGATCACTAAAGCAATCCGAGATTGAGGAGAGTTCTTTGGAATCCATAAGCAAATCCAGAATACAAGGAGTGTGGGATCCTGCTCATTCCACCCGGACGGGAATCATAGCTCATTCCACCCGGGTAGTAATTCCATCCGACTGCTGCCATTTCATCTGGCTACCACCATTACATCCGGCTGCCACCACTTTCCACCTGGATGTATCACATCCGGAATCCGGTTGCCGCCGCCATTCCGCTGCCATTACACTCGGATGTTTCGCATCCGAAATTCTGACGCCGGATGGAAGAGGAGAGCGTTTCAACTTCCCCGGTCACACGTATCCGGATCCGCTTATAGCGCTTACCCGGAGAGTTTCGCAGCCATTTTGCACAGTGCCACGATGTCTCCTGAAGCTTCCCGATATGTGCGACCAACATTTTGAGATATTTTGAGATATTTTGTTTTAGATATTTTGAGATATTTTGCTTTAGATATTTGATGTCTAAATCCCCAAACTCTCCTTGTAACCCACCAATTATAGGATTCCTTAGTTATTAAGTTAGGAAAAATGATGAATAACCTGGTAGATATTATTATTGTAATTTTGATATATAAATATCTCTCGGGAGCCTGTTCTCGGGACGACAAAACTTTTGTATAATTTTCAAAGGAAGAAAAATACAGAGCTTTGCTCTGCTTTTACCTTCTCATTTTGATTATATTTTCTTACTAGCCAAACAAGCTCTGAGGATGCTTCCTTAGAGAATGAGTTGCTAGACTTTTAGTTCCTTGGAGTTAAGGTTACCGGGAAAGGTTCCAAGTGCAAGAATTAGTAGCTTTGTGGTTTCAGCCATTAATGAAGAGAAAGTGTGACCCGTTAATGGTTTTATCTTTTTAGTTAACTTAAAACGCCTTTAAATCACCTGGGCCAACACTTGATAAGGCAAGTGATCTCCATCCATAGAGATGCACTAGTTTATCTCTTGCGATCCTTTGGGAGTTGGTTTGAAGGTAGGATTTTCTAGAATAGCCAACACTTGGTAAGCTTTTGGACTCCACGGAGACATCCATTAGTTATCTCTTGCGAGCTTTTGATGGGTAATCCAAGGTTAAAGATCACCTTGAATGGCAAGTGCTAGGTGAGAGGTATGAGCCATTGCAAGGTGCATCAGTGAGAGGGAATTATTGTTTGAATCCATTAAGGGGAAGCATCTGTACAAAACCGGTTAGAGAATTGACTATATGTTAATTCTCTAATGCGAGGAAATGAACCAAATGATCGGAGCTCTGTTTTTGTATGAGGAACCTCCCCTGTGAACCTAAACCTCCAAGGAATGTTTTTCTTCATACGTAATTTCTATTACTTTCTTTGCCGTTACTTTAAAACCAAAAATTTTTCGCTAAAGATTATGTTTTCTTTTAAGGCTAACCTTGAAATGAAAAGGCACCAATTCATCTTTGAATTGGTATCATTTATGAATTGAAAACCCTTCCCAGTGAACGATCCTAGAGCCACTATGCTATAGTAGATTTGTCTTTGCTACCCTAGTTCATGGTGTAATAGATTATAAATTTTGTTGATCACTCCCTCAATCAAGGAGCACCAACTGGACATGAATCAGCTGATACACCGACTGGGCATGAATCACTACTCACGTGCACGTCCTGTGTGATTCCTACATGCATGGCCCATGCACATTGCATGTGATTCCCATGCACACGACCTTTGTGCATCCCATGTGGGTACATGCAACCTGTGTGATTTTAGTGCATTTCTTGTACACCCATGATCTTCCTCTCAATGACTCTTCCTTGTGTCTAAGCACTGAGATGGTGGAGATCTCAAGGGTGGAGGCTAGGGTTTCCTCTCTGGATTGAAAAGGGAGAATGGTAAGACCTAGAAACCCTAACCCGTAAAGAGGTATTTATAGGTTTCCTATTGGGCTTAAGTGACTTAAGCCCACCATGGGCTTGGGTCACTTAATTTAACTAAAAAGGTTGCTAATTGATTATTTAACCATACAAGGCCTTAATTAAACAATTAGCCCAGTCTAAACATACCACTCACTTATCCTTGTGCAATCCTGCATAATTAACAAAACGCCCTTATGCACAAAAGTGAACTAAAAACCTATCCAACACTCATAAACTGTGTCATCAAAGAATACGAGCTTAGAATGGGGACCACTAGGACCCTTAGGAGTATTATCTCCCTTAATCAAATTTTGAAATTAACTCAACATCCCACTATAAAGAGTCAACTGCACTCTAGTACCCTATGTATATTACAATAAGACACTAAGTGCTCAGGTTTGTGACTTACTATCCATTGCATGCAGGCTCCCCATGAACTGGTATCCGTAATATAATAAGGTAGTGCTATCACTCATCAAGATTACCTCTCAAATCCTTATGTTATAGATCTCACTTACTTTGTGATCAATTGACATACTCTAGCTCCAAGGAGCATATGTTAAATTCCAATAAAGGAATTGTTATGGCCACATATTTCATCATCACATGTCCTTTGAATCACCCAAGAGGGCATACTATCTCAATCCCATGAGATATCATGGTGCCTCTATTGAGAATACCTGTTGCCACTAACCTCCATCAATAGTGACTCAATCCATAAGGATATATGACCACTTTAGGGTCTCACCCACAGGTCATATTATCCAATAAAATGGAAAATATTATCCAATAAACAATACACAAAGCATATATTTGGACAATGTTGTAGATAGATACTAAAATAGATATGAAAACATATCCTCATTTTTTTTTATTGTGGACTTGAAAAATAATAGCTATAAGTGTTCCTTTAAACTAGGTAATATTGTTTATCCTAACCATAAAAAAGTTTAATGAACTTCTCGAACTACTCTTTGAACAATTATAATGGTGTTTATATCATGTCAGTTTTGTTTTAAAAGTGAATGAATTTGGTGTAAGATCAAACTCCCATGAGTATGGAGCACCCATTTTCCATTAATTGGGGTTTAATTCCAACACCTACCCTCTTGTCCCACTTCAATACATACTAAATGGATTGATTTGAGGTGTGAGGAAATTGCAATCACTTCATAATAAATAAAATTAAAAGACATGTTGAGTTGGATCCCTTTTTGAGTTCATATCGTACATTTGACACTCATAAATCTTGTGAATTAATAACCTAAAAGGAAAGACTAACATGGAGTTGTTTCACAATACAAAAACAAAAAATAATTTTTTTTTTAAAAAAATGATTTTAATTTTTCCATCTCCAAATTTTCGTATTTTAAAATTTGAAGACCTAGCAGTCATGAGAAAAACAATTGGAAATGTTGACTTGTATTGAACTCAAGTCATTGAAATTCAGTATGACTTGCAACTAAATGATGACAATTTAAGAAATTGATGGCAAACATATCAAATGGAGTAGTCCTATAAGGTAAGCCTTTTCATTTGCTTCCAATCTCACATCAAAATGTTCCTATTTAAGAATAACTAGATTATGTCTATAAATGTTAGAAAACTAAAAGGAAGGTTAAGAATGTAGACAAAATAGAATTTCCATTTGATGATTGAAATAAAAATAGAATTTCCATAGATTAATGTCTCAATTCAAACACAAATAGAGATTGCTTCTCAATAGAACAAGAAATAGAGATTGCATTCTAAATCATTAAATATTTTTATTACATCATTAGAACAAGGTTGTAACATAGTTACAAAGGAGAAGTATTCTCAATCCAAATCCCCTCATAGTCACTCACATACATATTGCATCTGGGTCATTCATCAAATCAAAAGCTTCAACTTCTAGCAATGTAGAAATAAAGGGATGGTGTTAAATAGAAGTCTCCAATAGGTCATCCCCATCACTATCCAATAAGTCTTTTGGAGGAGTTAACAAAACAATTTACCATCTTGGATCAATTCGGTCTTAAACATAGAAAACTTGCTTATCTTGGGATACTAAAATGAAAATATCATATTTATGCGCCATCTTGGTGAAGTCAACTAATGTAAACCTAAGCTCTTTAACTTTGATGTTGTTCTTACTGTCAACCCAATCACACTTGAAAACTGGAATCCTGAACATGGTATAATCAAGGTCCCAAATTTCAATAATAACTCCATAGAAACAAAGCTCACTAAAAATTGGGTTATTATCCTTTGCACTTGCAATTTGCATTGTTGTGGCTACAATACTAACTCCACTATTCTGGGTAACTTGTAACTCATGACACTCCTTGGTATGGTAGCGACACTCATTAATGAAATAGCCATGATACTTGGAGACAAAGTGGCTAGGACCATGAGCTATCCACTGAAGGGTTTCAAATATAGGTTCTTCAATACCACTGCCAACTTCAACCTATATGGATAAGTGATATATAGTTATTATTCATATTTATATTAGTGTAAAAAATAGTGACAATTTACCACCATTCTATTACCTTTTGTTGTAACCAATTAGAAAAAGTGTGCATGTGCTCATCTTTTAGCCACTTTTGCCTTTTTTTTTATTGATGGGGGTTTTTCAATTTCAACCATTTCATCTACACTCTAGAAAGTTGGGTATTAGAAAATTATGATTAATATAAAAAAAATTTATAAGCACGATAGTAAAGAATTAAGAGTCTTCCATTGACACAAGGTTTCTAAGGTTGGAGCAATAGCTTTTAGGAACTTTCAATTAGAAAAAGATTGGCAAAAGACCTTTTTCTCCATCTTAGAGAGCATGTAACATTTAGATGGAAGATTAGTTTGCTTTGATTTAAACCTAGGTGCCAATTCACACCTTAAGCCTATCTCCACAAGGTATAGACAAGAATTTAGTCCATCGTTTGTTTTACTAGGAATGTTGAGTAAGGTACCATTGACACTTTCACAAACATTTTTCTCAATGTGCATTACATCTAAGTTATGCCGAACGTGTATGTATTTCCTGTACTTAAGATAAAAGAATATGGACTTCTTCTTCCAACAATTGGTAGTATTCACATTAAACTTACCATCGTTACCCTTAATTTTTCCCTATGAATTGCAAAGGGCATCAATTTTACTTAGAATTTCTTCTCCACTCAATATTTGTGGAGGTGATCCAAACTCTTGTTTATCGTTAAAGGTCTTTTTTTGTTTCCTAAAATGATGATTGCATGGAAGAAAACGTCTATGACTTGTAAAGTTCTTTTTCCTATGCTTTAATCTATGAGAATACATTTCTTTCCCACATATTAGACAAACAAAATATCCTTTAACTGTGCAACGGGATAAGTTACCATATGCGGGAAAATTATTAATTCTCCATAATAGAACAACTCATAATGTAATGAACTCTTGTTGATATGCATCATACGCTTCGACCCCTACTTCCCATAAAGTTTTCAAGTCATTTAAAAATGGTGCTAAATAAACATCAATGTCATTCTAGGTTGTCATGAACCTAATATTAACAAAGATAACATAATAAATTTCCTTTTCACACATAGCCAAGGAGGAAGGTTATTGATGATCATTAGAATAGGCCAACAAGTGTGTTTGTTGCTCAGTGAACTGTGAGGATTTATACCATCTACTGAAATAGCAAACCTTAGGTTTCTAGGCTTTGAAGCAAAGTTAGACCATTTATGGTCAACTAGCTTCCATGATGGGGAGTAAGATGGATGATGCATTTTACCATTAAATTCTCTTTTTTCAGCATGCCATATGAGGTCTTTCACAATTTTTGAGGACTAAAACATTCTTTTAAACCTTGGAATAGGAGGAAAAATACCATATTACTTTTGTCGGAACTCCTTTCTTCTTTTTAACTTCTTGTTTTATCGACCTTCTGCCTTGAAGTTCCACAAGTAGGACATGAAGATGCATCCTTCAACTCATCCCTATAAAGTATACAATCATTGGGCCATGTATGTATTTTCTCATATTCCATTCCCAATGTATTCAATGTTTTTTTTTGCTTCATACATAGATTAAGGCAACTCATTATTTAGGGGTAACACATCTTCAACCATTTTTAAAAGCTCTAAAAAGCTTTTATTGGACCACCCATATCTTGCTTTCAAATTGAATAATTTTACTGGCGCAAACAACTTTGTAAAATTTGTATAACCAAGAAGTAATGGTTTTTCAACATCTTCAAGTATTCTTTCAAACATTTTTGGATCATCTCTGTAATCATTTTTTGCATCTTGAACCATTTCTATTGTATTATCCATGTCTATAAATTGAACCCTCTTATAGCTTTTTTCCCTTGCAATTGATGGTCCACTTAGAGCTACCTCTCCATGCCAATACCATGTATAGTAACTTTGATCAATACCATAGAAAAACAAATGGTCTCTAATCTTTTCAGGAGTATGGAACATCATATTACCACATTGTAGAAATGGACATTTAATGGACTTTTTTCCTACACAATTTTTTACTGCAAATGCAATAAAGCTTCCAACCCCATCTATATAATTATTTGATCTTTTATCCTTTGACATCCAAGAATGATCCATTTTTTGAAGAACAAATGAATAAAATTCCTAGACCACACCAACAACTAAAGTTATTAATAAATATCCTACATGCACATCATATTTCCTATGCATTGTCAGGAACATTTAACTTAACCAAGAAGTAGATGTGTGAAAAGTCATCCATCTATGAATGACATCCAATTTTCACTAGAATAGAGCCAATAGTAGATTATCTCATATATTGACAAACTAGTTTGAGCAAACTTACAAAAAACACCTATTGAATTCAATAAGTTGTATACAAGAGATAAATGTATTTAAGAAAGTTACTTTATCACCCTTTCCAGAAATGAACAAACATGTTAAATCTCATAAAACTACTTTTTTTCCTTCTTTTTTTTTGGCTTAAGGTAAAAACAATGGTATAAATCCATCTAAATGAAAATATCAACTATTTTGAACTAGTAAATTTAAGATAAAAAGATAGATTATAAGAGAAAAAAATATAATAAAGACAACATGGTTCTTAATAATTTATTGTTATTACAATGGCAAAGATGATAAATTACAACATAAATAGTTTAACTTGCTATTGCATTACAAATGAGGAAACTAGTACCTCAAGAAACAAATTATTTTGCAAAATCTTTAGTGCCAAGGAAAGATGTTGTTGTAAGTATAGTTTCAAAGCCTTCTTTCCCTATAGGAATTCAAATTATGTGAAAACTGATGGACCATGCTTATCAAAGTTTAATTAGACAAGATAAAAAGAAGTTTTAGAGCTTTTTATTAATCAAGTACTGGTTTATTATAAGAAATTAGAACATGAAGAAAAACTCTTCCGAATAAATGTAAAGAGAAAACATCAAACATAAACATTAAGTATATGCACAGTTAATATTATTAATCACTATCATAACATCAAAGCTATAAATACTCAACAACATAAATAATTAATATACTTTTGATTGGAAACTTTGATTCAAGGTGAAACATGAATGAATAAAAGGGATGATAACAAAACCAAATACAAAGAAAGAGATATAAGTAAAGCTATTTATAGAACATCCAAGATAAAGGCTTTAGTTTAAAGAACACTAATCACTCTGCCCTTATTGTTTCCAAGAATTCCTTCAATTTCCATTTTGGATTTCTGAAACAATAACCATTTATATTTAGTTAGAGGCATCCTAGTGAAGGCATCATCCACTATGTAGTAGCTCAATTAACAATATGGAATCAATGAGATCTACTTGGCTTAGTTTCATGTGAGCTTGTAATTATCAAAAAATAGAATTGTTAACTGAATGCTCATCAAGAAAGGAACTCATTAGCTAACCGAATGGACAAGGAAGAATACTATTAATGCACAATTTTGAGTATGCAAAGTGGGGAAAGCTCCTAAAAGTGCACTAAAAGTCACCATTAAATGATGCACAATTTAAGTGTACAATGTAAATTAGGGTTTTGAGGGTGTGCGAGACAAAATACTATTACTACAAGTGCACAAAAATGAATTCAAGTTATGTTATTACTTTGAAACAATTTTATCTTTACATAAAACAAAGGCAACAATCTCAAATGATTCTCTACTAAAGCAAACGTCATTCAAACCACAACACAGACAAAGCTCAAGCATTAACACTAACAAAAGACTTTGAACTTGCATCTAAAGTGGGAGGAATAGGGTGAGTTCACAACTCAATAGGAAAATTTATAATCATCCTATACATATCCTGAAAACAATATGCATGTTAAATATTTAAGATCATCAATAATTATGCAATCACGTCAAATATGCATGCATGTAGTCGTTGGTTTCATTTCTACTTTATGGCATCCATTTTCTTACATCTGAATAGGTACCAGTTCCTACCAATGTAGATATTATCACTCAATGCTCTAGAAAATACTCACCATGAATAATGACTATTTTGGGACTACTACCCAAGGACAAGCCATGTCTCATGTCTTTTGGTATGTATACCTAAGGACAGGACCAACCTTGTGTCTTTAAGGATTGAAACCCAGGGGAAAGACCGACCCCATGTCTTCTAGGATACACACCCAAGGGTAGGATCACTTTGTGTCTTTTTGGACTTATACCTAAGGGCAAGACCAACCTTGTGTCACAAGGGACTGAAATTCAAGGGTAGGATCAACCCCACACCCACATTAGAGTGTCTTCCTTGAAGGATTTAGGGAATTTCACCCAATGACGCATGGTCCCACTTAAATAATATATAGGGATCCCAAGGTCCTACAACCCCTATATAACAATCTCTGAATATCAAGTTGCAACCTCTCATAGATATGTTCCTCTGTTGACTGTTATCAACCATTATGCCATACCATTCTTATAGTGTAACCACAATAGGAACCATGTCCACAATATAGAAATCGTGCTTCCTTACACCAGTGTACATCAATACAATATGCAACAATTTAAAACAATGATGCAGTATACTTGATTATAAGTATTTTTCAAAAAGTACATTAAGAAAAAAAAAAAAACAAAGATACACAATAGCATGCTATAAAATTCTCTACCTTATACTAACTTCTCCTTTGAACTTTTTCTAGTTCAACAACCTTGGTCTATTACAAGGAAGTTGATTCTTTCACTTTCTCTCTTTAACTTATCCCTTTAAGCCCACTAGTCTTTTTTTTTTTTTTTTAGAACTAGGTTGGGCATGAAAGCTAATAATCCTTATCTAGAGTTTTAGGGTAAGCATGAGGTGTTAAGCACACAAGGTGGCACACTCTGGTGCTGCCACTCAACCATAATTCCAACAAATTGCCCCTCCACATTATTTGTTATGTTTAACACCTACCCAAACAACCCCCTTAAGTCTTTTAAGTAAAACCAACCCTCATGACTATTACACATTCTTGAGCCATTAATTAACCATTTTTAACCATAATTAAATGTAATAACCATTAAACAATTCTTAACCTCTTATTAACCATATTTAAAATTAAATACTAATATAATCATTATTAATTATTTATTTTCTTACCATCAGGTATTACATCTACTCCTCCTTACAAAATTTCCATCTTCAAAATTTAAAGGAACAAACTTGTGAAGAGTTTGTGTTATTACTTTCTCATTTCTGATTCCAACTCCTAAGTAGCTTCTTCTACTCTATGATAACCTTAAAACACCCTTACTAAAGGAATGGTCTTTGTTTGTAAGACTTGTTCTTTCTTATCTAAAATTTCCATAGGTGTTTCTTCATACATCACATTTTCTTGCAAGTTCAAATGATGCCAATCCAGTATATGAGTGGTATTGGGTTCATACTTTCGCAACATGGAGACATGGAACACATCATGTATACTTGATAGTTGTGGTAGTAAAGCTAGTTAGTGTGCAACCTCTCTAACCTTTTGAAGGATTTCAAAGGGTTTAATGTATCTTGAAACAAGCTTCCCCCTTTTAACAAACCAAAATATATCTTTTTAAGGCTTTACCTATAAAAACACATGATCCCCACTTGAAAATCTATGGGCCTTATCTTGTTATCTACATAACATTTTTTCTACTTTGTGCTACTAACAACTTTCCACGTATTACTTGAATCTTATCTATAGTCACTCATACCAATTCTGGCCCAAGTAAGTGAGCTTCACCAAATTCCATTCAACACTTACATAAGGGACCTACAAGGCCTCCTATAGAGTGCTTCATAAATGCCTTTTCAATACTACTTTGGAAGTTGTTATTGTAAGCAAACTCAATCAAAGATAAGTGTTCCAATTTACTTTAAAATCCATCACACAAGCTCTCAACATATCTTCCAAAATAGAAATGACTCTCTTAAATTACCCATTGGGTTGAGGATAAAATGTTGAACTCAATCTCATTTTAGTTCCTAAAGTTTTCTATAAGGATTTCCAAAGTTGTGATGTAAATCTAGGATCTTTATCTGATATAATATAGAGTGGAACCCCGTGTAACCGCACAATTTCCTTTATGCCCAATTTACTCAATGCAAGGATTGAGTTAGTGACTTTTATTCCTAAGAAATGTGTTAGTTTATCAATCAATCTATTATCACCCATACACTATCCTTATCTTGTTGAGTCCTTGACAATGTTGTCATAAAATCTATAGTCACATGGTCTCATTTCCATTTTGCTATAGGTAAAGGTTGTAACAACCTTGCTAGTTTATGATGTTCAACTTTCATTTGTTGACTTGGTAAGCACTTAGAGACAAATTAAGCTACATCTTGTTTCATACCAGGCCACCAATATTAACATTTCATATCATGGTACATTTTAGTTTCACCTAGGTATATTGTGAATCGAGAGTGATGAGCTTCCTTCATTACTTCCTCCTTCACCTATGCATTGTTAGGAACACAGAGTTTATTTAGAAAATAAATCCTTTCATTAGAATGTACATGATTCGACTCATGGTAGCTTAGCTTTAAAGGCGTATCAACAAAATTTATACCTTGAATACTATTACTAAAGTAGCCAAGCTACTATAGCATAGTGGTTCTAGGATCGTTCACTGTGAAGGGTTTTCGCAAACACAAGTGATATTCAAATTAGGAAAATAGGTGATTTTCTTATGGATGTTAGCTTTAAAAGAAGATGTAAATGTTTTAGAAAGATTTAAAATAATCTAAGCTAACATTAAAGACTAAAATGAAAGGGTGTAAAAACAAGTTTCTCAAAGATAGGATAGCTATGCTCTGGCTCTTATGCAAATTGGAAATCTCAGGATAGGCTCCTCGCGTTGGGGTTGCAACTATGGTGATGTTTCCTTCCCGAACCGGTATGGATTTAGCAAATCAAGTTTTAATCCTTTAAAATGGCAAAACAGATGGTAGTGAATTTCATCAATGGTTATTCACCTTAGACTTCCTTTGAATGGCTCGTAAGAGATAACTAATGGTCTAAAGCCAAAAGCTTACCAAATATTGGCAACTCAAAGTCATTCCAGGTGATAAACTCACCTTTCAATGGCCATTGAAATTGGTTCTAACGGATTAATACAAAACTTGGAATTGAAAACCTCACCTTCCAATAGCTCGTAGGAGATAACTAATGGATAGAAATCCAAAAGCTTATCAAGTATTGGCCGTTGGAAGTTGTCCAAAGGAAATAAAAACCAAACTTTGCATTAATGAACCTTTAATGAAAAATGACTACCTTACCTTCCGGGTGCGAGAAATTTCCATGGGATTGCATCCAAGTCATCACATAACATCCATACTTTGAGAAACTAAAAGTTTTAGCCAATCATCCTTTGAGGAAAAACCCTCAAAGGCTGTTTGGCTACTAAGAAAATAGAAACGGGAGAGCTCTGTAAATATTCTAAGTGTCAAACGTAATATGTATTCTATATCTATATATCAATATATGTTACAACGGATGCAAGGGGATATAAATAGAGAAGTTTTTCCAACCTTCCTAGCTAAGAAATCTTATGATTGGTGGATTACAAGGAGAAGAATGGAAATTTATACAAAAATATCTAAAAGAAAAGATCTAAAGTGGAGTCGGCAGAAACAGGGGAGAATTCGCACCACGCATGGGCTGTGCGAATTTGGAAGGTGTTGTGCGAAATTTTCGCACAAGCCTAGAGCAGTTGTCTTCCGAAGGCCATATCTTCCTCATTTCAGCTCCAAATTGTACACGGTTTAAAGCGTTGGATTTTTGACTTCCTGAGCTTTGAAATGGTATATAGCATGTAGAAAATGGACTTCGGGAAGTGCTCCAAAAGTGCCAAAGAAGACTATAGCTGCTGTCCTCTGTTTTCCTCTTTGCTTCTTTTTGATTCTCTTTGCTTTTCTCCTTTTGTTGGCTTGCTTTGGTGTAGCTAAAAGCTTGCTTTAACTTGTCCAAGTAGCTCCTCCATTATTTGGCATGCTTGAATTGATTCATAAGCTGATATAAACATGTAAACTTGCCACAAAATGGTTAAAACCAATTACTAAGGACCTTAATGAATTAATTGGGTTAAATGAATATGATTACTACACAAAGGTGCTTAAAACCATTATAACTAGGTCTACAAAATAGCACTTTTTGGTAGTAATCAGTACACTCCAACCTTCTTATACTTCACCTTCTATAATTTGAGAGTGTATACTCTATAACTTTGCATTCTTTCTTTAAGCTTTAATAACCTTGTATAACATTGTTATTTAAGCCACCAAGGCATAAAAACACACATTAGAATCCTGTATTTCAAAATAGGGATTGAACTCACTAATACAATCATATGTTTTCCACTTATAAACATTAACCTAGGTAGTACACATTAAGCTTTTCTACTTAGGGCATCAACAACTATATTTGCTTTCCTTGGATGATACTACAATGTAAAGTTAAAATCTTCAAAGGTTTCCATCCATCTCTTTTTCCTTGAATTTAGATCTTTTTGAGTGAAAATATACTTCAAACTTTCGTGATTAGAAAACACCTCAAAATTTTCACCATATAAATTACATTACCATATCTTCAATGCAAAAACTACAATTGCCAGCTCGAGATCATGAGTATGATAGTTTTACTTATGATTCTTCAATTGCCTAGAAGCATAAGCAACCACCCTCCCCTTTTGCATCAAAACACATCCTAGCCATTTCTTGAAGCATCACAATAAACCATAATTTTTTCACTACTTATCGAAATAATTAGCATGAACCTTCTTGTTACCTTTTTTTTTTTTTTAGTTCTTAAAAAGATTCTTTCTACTTGTTATTCCACTCAAAGTTCACTCCCTTGTGAGTCAATCTGGTCATTGGGCATGCAATCCATGAGAAGTTGTCAACAAACTTTCTATAGTACCCTGCTAGTCCTAGAAAACTACATACTTCATAAATGTTCTTGGATCTTTCCCACTTTGTCACAACTTCCAACTTTATTGGATTCACTAAGAGACCTTTTTTAGAAGCCATATGTCCCAAGAATTGAATTTTTTGCAACCAAAAATCACATTTCTCCATTTGGCATATAATTTGTGCTCTTTTAACATTTGAAGTGTTAAATAAAAATGATGTCCATGCTCTTCCTGACTCTTAGAGTATATCAAAATATCATTGTAGACCCTCAATTTTGTCTTCTTAGCATATGTAATTGATTACTACCAAAAAGTGCTATTTTGTAGACCTAATTATAATGGTTTTAAGCACCTTTGAGTAGTAATCATATTCATTTAACCCAATTAATTCATTAAGGTCCTTAGTAATTGGTTTTAACCATTTTGTGGCAAGTTTACATGTTTTTATCAGCTTATGAATCAATTCAAGCATGCCAAATGATGGAGGAGCTACTTGGACAAGTTAAAGCAAGGATTTTGGAAGTTTATAGGCTTAAATTTCAAGTGGAAACACGAGCACAAACAAAGGGATAGCCATTTCGCAAGGCAAGGCAAAGTACCTTGCCAAAATGCAATTTTCACAAGGTGAAAATGCACCTTGCCAAATTTGGCAAGGTGAATTTACTCATGATGCGAAAATATGGCACTTCGCATCATGAGTAATTCCCTTGCAAAAATTTCGCAAGGTAACCTTTTACCTTGCCAAAATTTCCTCTATTTCTCCACGCACGCACCACCGACTTCCCAGATATTTTTAGCTTGATATTTTCTCGTGTAAATTCCTTTTGTAACCTTGTATTCAGCTGACATAATGCTTTATCTTGTAATTTTGCTATATATAGAGGTGCACAACGCCTCCAAAAAGGAGGGGGGGGGGATCGATCCTCTGTACATTAACTTAGAAATATATAAAGCTTTGTTTTTCTCTCTTCTCCCGTTCTTCCCCATTTCTATTTTCTTAGTAGCCAAACAGCCTCTGAGGACTTTTCCTCAGAGGATGATTGGCTAAAACTTTTAGTTTCTCAAAGTATGGATGTTATGTGATGGCTTGGATGCAATCCCATGGAAATTTCTCGCACCTGGAAGGTAAGGTAGTCGTTTTTCATTAATGGTTCATTAATGCAAAGTTTGGTTTTTATTTCCTTTGGACAACTTCCAACGGCCAATACTTGATAAGCTTTTGGATTTCTATCCATTAGTTATCTTCTACGAGCTATTGGAAGGTGAGGTTTTCAATTCCAAGTTTTGTATTAATTCGTTAGAACCAATTTCAATGGCCATTGAAAGGTGAGTTTATCACCTGGAATGACTTTGAGTTGCCAATATTTGGTAAGCTTTTGGCTTTAGACCATTAGTTATCTCTTACGAGCCATTCAAAGGAAGTCTAAGGTGAATAACCATTGATGAAATTCACTACCATCTGTTTTGCCATTTTAAAGGATTAAAACTTGATTTGCTAAATCCATACCGGTTCGGGAAGGAAACATCACCATAGTTGCAACCCCAACGCGAAGAGCCTATCCTGAGATTTCCAATTTGCATAAGAGCCAGAGCATAGCTATCCTATCTTTGAGAAACTTGTTTTTACACCCTTTCATTTTAGTCTTTAATGTTAGCTTAGATTAGTTTAAATCTTTCTAAAACATTTACATCTTCTTTTAAAGCTAACATCCATAAGAAAATCACCTATTTTCCTAATTTGAATATCACTAGTGTTTGCGAAAACCCTTCCCAGTGAACGATCCTAGAACCACTATGCTATAGTAGCTTGGCTACTTTAGTAATAGTATTTAAGGTATAAATTTTGTTGATACGCCTTTAAAGCTAAGCTACCATGAGTCGCATCAGTAATTGAGAAAACAAAGGCTATTCTTAAATAAGAAAAACACCCAAAAGGGGGGGGGGGGGGTGAATTGGGTTTTTAAAATATTTTCAATCACAACAAATTCAAACACAATATAAGCAAAATAAAGAGATAGAGTTAGAGAATTCAAACTCGGGTTTTATAGTGGTTCGACACTTCCTTACCTACGTCCACTCTCCTTAATCTCCTAACCGAGTGAGGGTTCCACTAACTTGAAGTTTCAACCAAGCTTCCAATCTTCTTACACTTGGATTCCGACTCCAATGGGCTCTTACATAATCTCTTCAAGATTCGAACCTCTTGAAGGCTTTAACACTTAAATTTTTACAAGAAAGAATCCCTCAACCTAGCTTAAGGATAGCTCAAATATAAGACAAAGCTAGGATGACACACAAGAGTGCAATAAAGGATATGCAAGTGATGATTTAATGCACTATGAAAGAAATGAGAGCTTTTTGATTTAGAATAGGTAGGTAGACCATTGAATACAAGTGTTCTCTTCTCAATATATGAAGTAGAGCTCTCAATTTATAGGTTTCTAAGCTCAAGATTCAAAAACAGCAAAAGGTAACCTCGTCCGGTCGAGCTAGGGGTCGACCAGTTCACTAGCCGTTGGAGCATTTAATGCTTGACAGGTTACCGTTGCCTTGACCGGACCTCAACCGGTCCTCGGCCGGGAAGAGAAGGCCATTGGAAGAGAGAGAAAGTTTTTGGCATCCCTCGATCGGTCCTCGACCGGATGAGGTCAACACAACCAGTTGAGCCGATTGGCCATAACCTCGATCGATTGAGCTTTTTTAGCCCCGAAAATCTATTTTTTTAATTCCTTTCTTTTCTAACACTTAGGCAAGGTCTTTAGGTGAACTATTAATCCAATTATAAAACATTTTGCCTAAGGTACATTAGTTAAAGACTCGGGTTTTAATGAAATTGAAGTTTTAAAGAATAAACCGAGTTTTCTAAGTTGCATGAAACGTGTGAAAATCCTAAGTGCACTCATGCATTCATCTTACATTAGTTTTCTATGATCACAAGTCTTCCAAGCATCTCGATCTTGCATCCATTTGGTCATTTGATGAATTTTCGAGTTTATGCTTGAGATTCTTAACCATTAAACAAATTAGTCACTTAACCATGGTTTGTTATCATCAAAACCCGATTAGGAGAACCCTTGGGCTAACAATCTCACCCTTTTTTATGATGACAAAACTTGGTTATCTAGAAGAGAAAAAAAATCTCCCCCTCAAACCAATCATGGATCAATCAAACAATTTTTAATAGGAAACAATGTAAAACACGAAAATTTGAATAGGAAGCAATGGATCATGAGAATATCATATCATATATATATGGTAACTTCACATGTACACGAAAACATATGCTAAATAGGATAGATATGACAATGATGACAATGACATGCATGAGGGTCTCCTAGATCCTATATATTTCTCCCCCTTTGGCAACATAAAAAAGAAACTAAGGGGGAACTCTAGCTAATCTCAAGGCTGAGGGAGTGGAGAAGGAAACACAGAGCGGAGCTAAGCCATCATCTCCTCATGCTCACTCGCCTGACGACTCTCAATGTGATCAATACTCTGCTAGAGATGCTCTAATGTAGCCTGCTGTTGATCCATACGCTTCTCTATGCGCTCAAATCATCGAGAAGTGACGCCAGTCTGATACTGATCCATGTGCTCCTCCATAGAGTAGAAACGAGTGTCATGGACTAAAGCAAGCTCCTCCATACGAGTCCCAAGGGAGCTAATTTGAGCTGAGACATTCATCCAAGGGGCATGATCAGGAGCGTGAGGTGCTTGAGATTGTAGCTCTGTATGAGGAAGCTCGATAAATGATGGCCGAGATGATGGTTTTGCTGTGTAAGATGACTCAGTCATCATAGGCTTTGAGAAAGTGACCTCAACATGAATGCTCTCTGACTGAGGTGGAGGCAGAATGTCAAGCTCGGGCCCTCTCAGCTCAAAATCCCTTTGAGGGTCTAACCCATCCTCCATCTCTCTGATCTTAGCCTCCTCCTTTGCTTCGGGATGCATCTGTCCCTAACCCCGAGCCTGTCGCTCAGCTCTCCTAATCTAGGAGCCATTGGGTGCCTTCTCAAACTTCATTCGCCCCAAGGACTGCTCATCGTACGTGTCGTAGCTAGTGGGGGCCTCAAAGTTTGTCTCTATACTCAAGTCAACCCTGGAATCCTTGAATACTAGGGTAAGGAAGCGGCCGTAGGGGAGTACTCGTGTCGTGCTCTCAATGTAGGATATCATATGCATCATCATCAGATATCCCACATGAATCCATTGCCTGTCAGAATTGAGTCCACAATGAAAGCCTTAAGGTAAGAGACCTCGTCTCGATGTCCTACTTGTAGCAATAAGATGGAGCAGATCATGTGATGAAGGACTCGATTGGGCACGATCAGGCTGTGTGCCGATGGTTTGCCCATCCCCTGGGCATCTACAAGTCCACACAACCTCTAAACAACCTCTCTAGGCTTCAATCCCGGCACAGTGGGCCACGCCTTGGCCTCATACACTCGGAGTCCAACTAAAGGAATGTCAAGAATGCGGCAGATACTCTTTGGGCTCAATCTAATCTCAACTCCTCTAACTGTGGACAAGATTGGTCCTCCAAGCCCATAGGTCACCAGGGAATAAAAAGCCCACACCAGAGTCAGGAAGATCGGCTCGAAAATCGTCACAACTGGTAGCCATCCCATCCGACCGAAGAGTCCCTCAAACCTGAAGTGCTAAAGTTGGGAGAAATTGATACTTCTCCCTGGGATGACTTTCCTCTGGGCAAATTTTTGTTTGTATTGCTGATAATCTTCAACGGAACTGAAGAGGGTCGTGTCATACCTCGTTTTTCGACGAGCCTCCATCTACTCAGGCTGAGATGGCTCAACGGGGCGCTTGCCCTGAGCTCTGGAGGTCCCCTCGTCTCTCGCCTTGGAGTCATCCAATGAACGGGATAGAGAGAAAGAGAAGTCCAAAGGGAGAATGAAATCAAACAAGAGAGATAAAACACCAACCCGAAGCCCTAGGCGCATGGAGATGAAGTTGAATCCAAGCTTGAGGCACGCGGTCAGAGAGAAATCACCCCTAAAACCTGAAACCCTGGGTTTCAAATCAAAACCCTAGCCTCAAAATGTCCCAAAAACAAATCCACAACCTGCAAATGGTCCGAAATCTTGCCAAAACTAACTTCTAGAAGTAGGGATGTGAAGAGTCTTTAAGGTATGGAGGAGAACAGGTGAAAAATGAAGCGTGGGAGGCCTTTTTAAATTCCCAGCCCCAACGAACCGGTCGACCGCTTGGTCAACGGGCCAAATTTTTTGCATTTTCTTGTCTCGTGATCCTCCCCCTACCCTTTTCAATTGAAATCCCCAATTTTTTATGTCCAATGCCATGGGAATTTTCATTTTTGGTCAAAATTTGACCTCTTTCCTAAGATTATTTCTATATGATGCTTATGATATGAAATTCACGCAATCATAAGGTATATTCAATCAAGAATTCATCAAGCAATCATTTGATCATAAAGAAATCACCCCTATTTGTCTTCTAATATCAATAAATTGCTCTTCACTTAGGGGTTTTGTAAAAATATCGGCAAGTTGATCTTTTGTACTTACAAATTCAAGTGTAATGTCACCCTTTTGTGCATGGTCTCTAAGAAAATGGTATCTAATCTCTATATGCTTAGTCCTAGAGTGTTGCACCAGATTTTTTGAAATGTTTATGGCACTAGTGTTATCACATTTAATAGGAACATGCTCAAAAATCAAATTGAAATCACCAAGTGTTTGTTTCATCCAAAGAATTTGTGCACAACATAAATCGGATGCTATGTATTCGACTTTTGTCATAGACAAAGCTACCGAATTTTGCTTCTTACTATGCCATGAAACAAGTGAGTGTCCTAGGAAATGACAAGTGCCACTAGTGCTTTTCCTTTCAACTTTACAACCGGCAAAGTCGGCATCCAAGAAACCAATTAATTCAAAGTTATCACCCTTAGGATACCATAAGCCTATGTCCATTGTCCCTTTTAAATATCTAAGAATTCATTTTACGGCACTTAAATGAGATTCTTTAGGACAAGATTGAAATCTAGCACACAAGCATACACTATACATGATGTTGGGTCTACTAGCAGTCAAATATAGCAAAGAACCTATCATGCCTCTATACATAGTTGAGTTGACAGACTTACCTTTCTCATCCATGTCAAGCTTGATGGATGAACTCATTGGAGTCTTCATTGTTTTGGCTTCCTCCATATTGAACCTTTTGAGGAGATCTCTTATATACTTTGCTTGATTGATGAAGGTTCCTTCCTTTAGCTGCTTGATTTGAAGTCCAAGGAAGAAGTTAAGTTCTCCTATCATGCTCATTTCAAACTCACTATGCATGCATTTAGAAAATTCTTCACAAAGAAAGACATTAGTAGCTCCAAAAATGATATCATCAACGTATATTTGCACTAAGAGCATGTCATTTTCTTTGGTTTTTATGAAAAGAGTTGTGTCAATTTTTCCCATTTTAAAACCCTTTTTCAAAAGAAATTTACTCAATCTTTCATACCATGCTCTAGGTGTTTGTTTCAAACCATAAAGTGCCTTTTTAAGTTTAAAAACATGATTAGGAAAGTTAAAACTTTGAAAACCGGTGGTTGTTCAACATATACCTCTTCATTTATAAAGTCATTTAAGAAAACACTTTTCACATCCATTTGATATAAAACAAAGTCTTTAAAACATGCAAAGGTAAGTAGCATCCTAATGGCTTCCAATCTAGCTACGGGAGCAAAGGTTTCTTCATAATCTATCCCCTCTTCTTGATTAAAACCTTGGGCTACCAATCTTGCTTTATTCCTTATAATTATGCCATTTTCATCCATTTTATTTCTAAAGACCCTGATTATTACTCAAAAAGTACTATTTCATTGCTTGTAATTAACTCTCTTAAACACTTTTGAGTAGTAGTTATCACCTTTTAACCCAATTAACATATTAAGGACCCTTGCAATCAATTCTAATCAAATTGTGTTAAGTTTTGGTGTTTTGATAGCTTTTTGATCACCAAAGCAATCCGAGATTGAGGAGAGTTCTTTGGAATCCATAAGCAAATCCAGAATACAAGGAGTATGGGATCCTACTCATTCCACCAGGACGGGAATCATAGCTCATTTCCACCCGAGTAGGAATTCCATCCGACTGCCGCCGACATTCCACCCGGATGTCCACATCCGGAATTCTGCTGCCGCCGCCATTCCACCCGGATGTTCACATCCAGAATTCTGATGCCGGATGGGAGAGGAGAGCGTTTCAACTTCCCCGGTCACACATATTCGGATCCGCTTATAGCGCTTACCCGGAGAGTTTCGCAGCCATTTTTTGCACAGTGCCACAATGTTCTCCTAAAGCTTCCCGATATGTGCGACCGACATTTTTGAGATATTTTTAGATATTTTGTTTTAGATGTTTTGAGATATTTTGCTTTAGATATTTGATATCTAAATCCCTAAACTCTCCTTGTAACCCACCAATTATAGGATTCCTTAGTTATTAAGTTAGGAAAAAGGATGAATAACCTTGTAGATATTATTATTGTAATTTTCATATATAAATATCTCTCGGGAGCCTATTCTCGGGACGACGCAACTTTTGTATAGTTTTTTCAAAGGAAGAAAAATACAGAGCTTTGCTCTGCTTTTACCTTCTCATTTTGATTCTATTTTCTTACTAGCCAAACAAGCTCTGAGGATGTTTCCTTAAAGAATGAGTGGCTAGACTTTTAGTTCCTTGGAGTTAAGGTTGCCGGGAAAGGTTCCAAGTGCAAGAATTAGTAGCTTTGTGGTTTCAGCCATTAATGAAGAGAAAGTGTGACCCGTTAATGGTTTTATCTTTTTAGTTAACTTAAAACGCCTTTAAATCACCTGGGCTAACACTTGATAAGGCAAGTGGTCTCCATCCATTGAGATGCACTAGTTTATCTCTTGCGAGCCTTTAGGAGGTGGTTTGAAGGTAGGATTTTCTAGAATAGCCAACACTTGGTAAGCTTTTGGACTCCACGGAGACATCCATTAGTTATCTCTTGCGAGCTTGAAAAGGGAAGTCCAAAGTTAAAGATCACCTTGAATGGAAAATGCTAGGTGAGAGGCACGAGCCATTGCAAGTTGCATCAATGAGAGGGATTTAGTGTTTGAACCCATTAAGGGGAAGCATCTATACCGCACTGGTTAGAGAATTGACTATATGTTAATTCTCTAATGCGAGGAAATGAACCAAATGACCGTAGCTCTGTTTTTGCATAAGGAACCTCCCCTATGAACCTAAACCTCCAAGGAATGTTTTTCTTCATAAGTAATTTCCATTACTTCCTTTTCCGTTAGCTTAAACCTAAACCTTTTTCAATCAAAGTTTGAGTTTTATTTCTTAAGATAACCTTGAAATGAAAAGACATCAATTCATCTTTGAATGGGTATCATTTATGAATTGAAAACCCTTCCAAGTGAATGATCCTAGAGCCACTATGCTATAGTAGCTTTGTCTTTGCTACCCTAGTCATGGTGTAATAGGTTATAAATTTTGTTGATTACTACCTCAATCAAGGAGCACCAGCTGGACATAAATCAACTGATACACCAATTGGGCACGAATCAAATGGCGCCGTTGCCGGGGAAGGTGCCAACTTCATAGTGATATTATTTCAGTGTACTTGTGGTTTTCATCACAAGTTTGGTAACTTTTCTTTCATTTTACTAATTCTTATTTTTTTATTGTATCTTTACTTGTTCATAATCTAATATATCTTTTAAATTCAGTTTAGTTCATTTTAGTTTTTTTTTTTTTTGGTAGCCCTGTTTTCTTTTGTTTTCTTTTATTTTCATTTTAGTTACAATTGATACTAGTTGTGTATGCCAAATTGGATACGAGATAGTGGAGGAAGGCTTGTTAAACTTGAAACACCTCATAACAAGGAATTGGAATTGAGCTTGAATATCATGGAAGCTACACCTGAAGATTAGCATAGTCACCATGGTCATCAGGACAATCCCAATGAATTCATATCAATGAGGGACCGCATGCATCCACCTCGTATGGGTGCACCATCATGTATAGTGCCCCCTACAGAGTAGCATGTGATCAGACCCCATATTGTGCTACTTCTACCAACTTTCCATGGGATGGAAAGTGAGAATCCCTACGCACATATCAAGGAATTTGAAGATGTTTGTAATACATTCCAAGAGGGAGGAGCTTCTATCGACCTGATGAGGCTTAAACTATTTCCTTTTACTTTAAAGGATAAGGCCAAGATTTGGCTTAATTCTTTAAGGCTAAGGAGTATCCGTACTTGGATTGATTTACAAGCTGAATTCCTCAGGAAGTTCTTCCCTACTCATAGAACAAATGGCTTGAAAAGGCAAATTTCAAACTTCTCAGCTAAAGAGAATGAGAAATTCTATGAGTGTTAGGAAAGATATATGGAAGCCATAAATGCTTGTTCTCACCATGGTTTTGATACTTGGCTGTTGGTGAGTTATTTCTATGATGGGATGTCTTCCTCAATGAAGCAACTCCTCAAAACAATGTGTGGAGGGGATTTCATGAGTAAGAATCCTGAGGAAGCTATGGATTTCTTGAGTTATGTAGCTAAAGTCTCAAGGGGATGGGATGAACCGCACAGAGGAGAAGTGGGTGATTACTACTCAAAAAGTGCTATTTGATAGCTTGTAATTAACTCTTTTAAACACTTTTGAGTAGTAGTTATTGCCTTTTAACCCAATTAACATGTTAAGGACCCTTGCAATCAATTCTAATCAAATTGTGTTAAGTTTTGGTGTTTTGATAGCTTTTTGATCACCAAAGCAATCCGAAATTGAGGAGAGTTATTTGGAATCCATGGCAAAGAAATGAAAAGCTCAAATTCATGAAGAACAAGCTTTGGAGCTCCATAGCCCTTTGCCAAAGTCGTTCAAAGTATGCAAGGAAAGAACAAAGGAGAGAGGAAAAACAGAGTGAAGAAAATAGAGGACAGCAGCTGCAGTCTTCTTTTGCAATTTTGGAGCACTTTCTGAAGTCCATTTTCTACATTCTATATACCATTTCAAATCTCATGAAGTCAAAAATCCAATGCTTCAAACGGTGCGTGATTCAGAGTTGAAACGAAGGAGTTACAGCCATTTCAAGCAGATCACTCCAAGCTGAAGGAAGAATTTTGCACAGCGCTGCGAAATCACCCTTTTGTTGCGAGATGATTTCGCAGCCTTTTTGCACAGTGCTGTGGAATTCCCCCTAAAGTTTCCCATCACGTTGGAAGCCGAACACCACAAGCTGAAAGACCACTTCGCAGCGTTGCGAAGTCAGCCGTTTGCTGCGAAGTAATTTCGCAGCCCTTTGTGTGCGTCTACGAAATCTCGCAGACCTCGTTTTCACCTGCGAAATGGTCCTTAGTGCTTCCCGATATTTGTGCACCGACTCTTTTAGATCTTTTCTTCAGATATTTTTGTATAAATTTCCATTCTTCTCCTTATAATTCACCAACCATAAGATTTCTTAGTTAGGAAGGTTGGAAAAACATCTCTATATATATTCCCTTGCATCCACTGTAATAGATATAGATAGATATATAAATATATAGAATATACAGAGCCTTGCTCTATTTTTCCTTCTCTTTCATTTTCATTTTCTTGCTAGCCAAGCAAACTCTGAGGATTTTTCCTCAGAGGATGAGAGGCTAGGCTCTTCTTCTCTTGGAGTGAGGAAATCCGGGTAAGTTTCCACATGCATAATTTGGAAGTTTTGTTGTTTTAGTTTTTAATGAAGAGAAAGTGTGACCCGTTAATGGTTTTTATCTTTTTAGTTAACTTAAAACGCCATTAAATCACCTGGGCCAACACTTGGTAAGGCAAGTGATCTTCGTCCATGGAGATTCACTAGTTTACCCTTTGCGAGCCTTTGGTAGGTGGTTTGAAGGTAGGATTTTCTAGAATAGCCAACACTTGGTAAGCTTTTGGACTCCAAGGAGACATCCATTAGTTATCTCTTGCGAGCTTTTGACGGGTAATCCAAGGTTAAAGATCACCTTGAATGGCAAGTGCTAGGTGAGAGGCATGAGCCATTGCAAGGTGCATCAGTGAGAGGGATTTAGTGTTTGAACCCATTAATGGGAAGCATCTGTACAACACCGGTTAGAGAATTAACTATATGTTAATTCTCTAATGCGAGGAAAAGAAACAAGTGACCGGAACTCTCCTTTTTGTATGAGGAACCTGAGCCTAGTGATCTGAACTCCAAGAAACATTTTTCTTTGTAAGTAAAATCAGTTACTATTTTTGGTTAGCTTAAAACCAATCCTTTTTCATTCAAACATCTTTATGTTTTCTTTTAAAGCTAACCTTGAAATGAAAAGGCACCAATTCAACTTTGAATTAACATCATTTGTGAAGTGAAAACCCATCCCAGTGAACGATCCTAGAGCCACTATGCTATAGTAGCTTTGTCTTTGCTACCCTAGTATATGGTGTAATAGGTTATAAATTTTGTTGATTACTCCCTCAATCAAGGAGCACCAGCTGGACACGAATCAGTTGAGACACCAATTGGGCATGAATCAGTGGGAAAGATGAAGTCTCAACCAAATGCTCTTCATGCTAAGGCTGGGATGTATACCTTGAATGAAGATGATGATATGAAAGCAAAGTTTGCGGCTATGACAAGAAAATTGGAGGAGCTAGAACTGAAAAAGATGCATGAAGTACAAGCTGTTGCTGAAACACCAGTGCAAGGACAGTCGTGTCCTATTTGTCACTCTTATGAACACTTGGTGGAAGAATGCCCTACACTTCCAGCTATAAAGGAAATGTTTGGAGATCAAGCAAATGTCATTGGACAATTCAAGCCCAATAACAATGCACCATATGGAAATACGTACAACTCAAGTTGGAGGAATCATCCAAATTTCTCATGGAAGGCAAGAGCACCTCAGTACCAACAGCCGGCTCAACCATCTCAACAATCTTCAAGTCTTGAACAAGCAATAGCGAATCTCAGCAAGGTTGTGGGAGATTTTGTTGGAGACCAAAAAGCCTTCAATGCTCAACTGGAAGACTTTGTTGGAGCCCAAAAAGCCATCAATGCTCAACTTAGTCAAAGGATTGACAGTGTAGAGAGGACTTTGAATAAAAGGATCGATGGAATGCAAAATGATCTATCTCAAAAGATAGATAATCTCCAATACTCAATATCAAGGCTCACTAACTTGAACACAGTGCAAGAGAAGGGTAGATTTCCTTCTCAACCTCACCAAAACCCTAAGGGTATCCATGAAGTGGAAACTCATGAGGGAGAATCTTCACAGGTGAGAGATGTTAAAGCCTTGATCACTCTAAGGAGTGGTAAAAAGGTTGAGCCACCAACACCCAAGCCACATGTTGAAGAAGAAGAAGAAACAAAGAAGGGGGAGGAAATGAAAGGAAAGAAGAAAAATGTCAGTGAAAATTCCAAAGGGGAGGAGGACCATGGTTCAACAGTGAATGCAAATCTGGAAAAAGAGCTTATTAAGGAAGAATTGATGAAGAAACGTACATCTCCACCTTTTCCTCAAGCGTTGCATGGGAAAAAGGGGATAAAAAATACATCAGAAATCCTTGAAGTATTGAGACAAGTGAAAGTCAATATCCCACTACTGGATATGATTAAGCAAGTTCCAACATATGCAAAGTTCCTAAAGGACATGTGTACTATCAAAAGAGGGTTGAATGTGAACAAGAAAGCCTTCTTGACTGAGCAAGTAAGCGTAATCATACAATGCAAGTCTCCTTTGAAGTACAAAGATCTGGGATGTCCTACCATTTCAGTCATGATTGGAGGAAAGGTAGTGGAGAAAGCTTTGTTAGACTTGGGAGCAAGTGTGAATTTGCTACCATACTCTGTCTACAAGCAATTGGGACTTGGTGAGTTGAAGCCAACATCAATCATCCTATCTCTAGCAAATAGATCAGTAAAAATTCCAAGGAGGGTAATTGAGGATGTCTTAGTTCAAGTTGATAATTTCTACTATCCGATAGATTTTGTTGTTCTTGATATGGATCCTACTATAAAGGAAGCTAATTCAGTTCCTATCATCCTTGGAAGTCCATTCCTTGCTACCTCAAATGCAATCATCAATTGTAGGAATGGACTCATGCAACTCACTTTTGGCAATATGACACTTGAGCTCAATATTTTTTATATGTCTAAAAAGCAAATCACTCCGGAAGAAGAAGAAGGTCCAGAAAAGGTATGCATTATCGACACTCTAGTGGAAGAGCACTGTAATCAGAATATGCAAGACAAGTTGAATGAAAGTCTTGGGGATCTTGAAGAAGGGTTGTCTAAACCCCCTGATGTGCTTGCTACTCTACAAAGTTGGAAAAGAAGAGAAGGGATTCTACCTTTGTTCAATAAAGAGGAAGGAGAAGCTGCTGAAGAAGAGACCCCAAAGCTCAATTTGAAGCCTCTGCTCGTGGAGCTGAAATATACATACCTTGAAGAAAATAATCAATGTCCTATTGTTATATCTTCATCTCTTACTAGTCATCAGGAGAAATGTTTACTTGAAGTTCTCAAGAGGTGTAAGAAAGCAATAGGATGGAAAATATCTGACTTGAAAGGCATTAGTCCTTGGGTTTGTACACATCACATATATATGGAGGAAGAATTTAAACCAATTCGTCAACCTCAAAGAAGATTGAATCCTCATTTGCAAGAGGTGGTGTGAGTTGAAGTGCTGAAGCTACTCCAAGCAGGTATTATTTATCCCATATCTGACAGCCCTTGGGTGAGTCCTACTCAAGTGGTACCAAAGAAGTCAGGGATTACTGTGGTTCAGAATGAAAAAGGAAAAGAAATTGCTACACGCCTCACTTCAGGTTGGAGGGTGTGTATTGATTATAGAAAATTGAATGTTGTGACAAGGAAAGATCATTTTCCATTGTCGTTTATTGATCAGGTGCTGGAGAGAGTCTCTGGCCATCCTTTTTATTGTTTCTTGGATGGGTACTCAGGGTATTTCCAAATTGAAATTGATGTTGAAGATCAGGAGAAGACCACTTTCACATGTCCGTTCGGAACATATGCTTACAGAAGAATGCCTTTTGGTTTATGCAATGCACCTGCAACATTCCAAAGATGTATGTTGAGTATCTTTAGTGATATGGTGGAGCGAATTATGAAGGTTTTCATGGATGAAATCACCGTACATGGAGGTACATTTGAGGAATGCTTAGTCAATTTGGAAGCGGTTCTTAACAGATGCATTGAGAAGGACTTGGTGCTAAACTGGGAGAAATGCCATTTTATGGTATGTCAAGAAATTGTCCTTAGCCATATCATCTCCGAGAAAGGCATTGAAGTTGATAAAGCAAAGGTGGAGCTTATTGTCAAATTGCCGTCCCCAACCACTATGAAAGGAGTAAGGCAATTTCTTGGCCATGCAGGGTTCTATAGGAGATTTATACAAGACTTCTCTAAGCTTTCAAAACTTCTTTGTGAGCTTTTGGCTAAGGATGCTAAGTTTATATGGGATGAAAGATGTCAAAATAGCTTTGATCAACTGAAGCAATTCTTGACAACCGCTCCAATAGTAAGGGTTCCTAACTGGCAATTACCCTTTGAAGTGATGTGTGATGCTAGTGACTTTGTTGTAGGAGTTGTACTTGGCCAAAGAGAAGATGGGAAGCCCTATGTGATCTACTATGCAAGCAAAACATTGAACGAAGCTCAAAGGAACTACACAACTACATAGAAAGAATTGTTAGCTGTGGTGTTTGCCTTAGACAAGTTTCGTGCTTATCTAGTAGGGTCTTTCATCATTGTTTTCACTGACCATTCAGCCTTGAAGTATTTATTGACAAATCAAGATGCTAAAGCAAGGTTGATTAGATGGATTCTTTTGTTACAAGAGTTCGATCTCCAAATCCGAGACAAGAAAGGGGTGGAGAATGTGGTAGCTGACCACCTGTCAAGGTTAGCTATAGCACACAATTCCCATGTCTTACCTACTAATGATGACTTTCCTGAGGAATCACTTATGTTGCTCGAGAAAGCTCCTTGGTATGCTCATATTGCTAACTATTTAATTATTGGTGAAGTTCCAAGTGAGTGGAATGCACAAGACAGGAAGCACTTCTTTGCAAAAATTCATGCCTATTATTGGGAGGAGCCTTTCCTTTTCAAGTATTGCGCAGATCAGATCATAAGAAAGTGTGTCCCTGAAGAAGAGCAACAAGGGATCCTCAGCCATTGCCATGAGAATGCCTGTGGAGGACATTTTGCCTATTTGAAAACAGCCATGAAGGTGTTGCAATCAGGGTTTACTTGGCCATCGCTTTTCAAAGATTCCCACATCATGTGTAGGAGTTGTGATAGATGCCAAAGACTCGGGAAGCTTACAAAAAGAAACCAAATGCCCATGAACCCCATCCTTATAGTTGATCTTTTTTATGTTTGGGGTATTGACTCCATGGGACCTTTCCCAATGTCTTTTGGTAACTCTTATATATTGGTGGGGGTGGACTATGTTTCCAAATGGGTGGAGGCAATCCCCTGTAAACATAATGATCACAGAGTGGTTCTCAGATTTCTCAAAGAGAACATCTTCTCAATGTTTGGGGTGCCCAAGGCCATAATCAGTGATGGAGGTACTCATTTTTGCAACAAACCTTTTGAAACCCTATTAGCCAAGTATGGAGTGAAGCATAAGGTAGCCACACCTTATCATCCTCAAACTTCCGGACAAGTGGAGCTAGCAAACAGGGAAATAAAAAACATGCTGATGAAAGTGGTGATTGCAAGTAGAAAAGATTGGTCTATTAAGCTACATGATTCATTATGGGCATATAAAACAACTTATAAGACTATTCTTGGCATGTCCCCCTATCGTCTCGTCTATGGCAATGCATGTCACCTCCTTGTGGAAGTTGAATATAAGGCTTGGTGGGCAATCAAGAGGTTGAACATGGACTTGATCAGAGCTGGGGAAAAGAGGTGCTTAGACCTTAATGAAATGGAGGAATTAAGAAATGATGCTTACATCAATTCCAAAGTTGCAAAACAGAGGATGAAGAAGTGGCATGATCAACTAATCTCCAACAAAGAATTCCATAAAGGACAAAGAGTCTTGCTTTATGATTCAAGACTCCATGTCTTTCCAAGGAAGCTCAAGTCAAGGTGGATAGGCCCTTTCATTATTCACCAAGTGCATCCCAATGGAGTGGTGGAATTACTGAATTCCAAAAGCACTAACATTTTCAAGGTCAATGGTCATCGTCTCAAGCCATTCAAACCAGAAAATGAGGAAATCAACCTCCTTGAGCCACAGAAAGCTTGATCAAAGAAGGGTTAAATGGACTTGGTTTTACCAAAGTCCATAATTTTGTTAAATATGTTAATTTTTAAGTCTTGTAAATTATTTGATTGTAAATTTGATCTTAAATTTTGTTAATTGTAAAATCAAGAGCTCAGGCCCAGCACACTACCATCCTGAGGCAGATCCAGCATCATCTCGGCATTACATCAGCTCCTGAGCATGCCATTTCCCAACTCATTCAAGAGGTACCACTTCCTCCCTATGTTTCAATCGCTTATATCACATTGAGGACAATGTTCAGCTTGGTTGAGGGGAGAAGAGTTGAGGAAGTAAGTTTTTGTTATTAATGCTAAGTTATTTTGGTAATTTAGTTGCTTTTTGCTTAATTTTACAATTTTTTAAGTTTTTATTCTACTCTTCATGGTTATTAAGGAAAAATTTTCAAAATGAAAAGGGAGAAATTGAATTTTTTCTTTTTACTTGACTTAGATTTTGTATTATGTTTATTAAAGTTGATGAATTGTTGAAGTTTCTATTGAATTCAAGCTTATGTCTTCCACTTTAAGCTATTCACACATTGTGCACAATAGGTTCCGATTATAAGATGAAAAACTATTTCCCTCTTGACATAGAAAAATTTTAGACTTGGTACCTGTGACCTCATTTAACAGTGTTGGGACACCTTATAAAAGGCCAATGAGCCTTTGAAAAAAAAAATGTTTGCTTGCCTTGAAACCCGAGCAAGGTCTGAGGGGTATATGGTGAAAATCTTTAAAACCTGATGCTCTAAGCCTTCATTGGTTGGGAGTCACCGACCTCGATGCTCGTTACAAGGGTGGATAGGTGGAGTTTAACATACTGTAGGTGCTTGGGTATTAAAATTTCATTCTCAAAAGTCCGAGGAGTTAGTGGTTGAAAGATCCTTAAAGCTTGATGCCCTAAACCTTAATTGGTTGGGAGTCATCGATGGACCCTCGTTACAAGGACAATTTAGAAAAGAATACCCTTAAGCCTTGTACCCCTGCAATGAAAAGAAGAAAAAAAAAAGAAAAAAAAAAGGGTGCGTTCTTAACCTATTGAAGTTGGTCAGTTTGCTAAGTGTTAAAAAGAGCTAGGTTGGGGGAAGAGATTAGTTTAGCATACTATATTCGGAAGCTATCAAGTAACACTTAGATTTTTGTGGAAGAGTAAGGCTTGCTCCTTTGGAAGTGGAAATGATTTTAAAGCTTAAATTTGCATAATGCCTTCTCTTTAAGAATTGTGATTAGATAAGTTATTTGATAACTCTTGATGAAGTTTGAGTTTTATTTCTTTAATGTTCCATGTGAGAGTTAGATCATCATGCCACTTGGAAATTGCTTTTTGATCAGCATGATGTTGTAAATTATAGTACTGTTTATTTTTATTTTTCTCTCCTTCATTGCTAAGGGACTAGCAATATGTCGGTTGGGGGGAGTGATTACTACTCAAAAAGTACTATTTCATAGCTTGTAATTAACTCTCTTAAACACTTTTGAGTAGTAGTTATCATCTTTTAACCCAATTAACATATTAAGGACCCTTGTAATCAATTCTAATCAAATTGTGTTAAGTTTTGGTGTTTTGATAGCTTTTTTATCACCAAAGCAATCCAAGATTGAGGAGAGTTCTTTGGAATCCATAAGCAAATCCAGAATACAATGAGTATGGGATCCTGCTCATTCCACCCGGACAGAAATCATAGCTCATTTCCACCCGGGTAGGAATTCCATCCGGCTATCGCCGACATTCCACCCAGATGTCCACATCCGGAATTCTACAGCCGCCGCCATTCCACCCGGATGTTCACATCCGGAATTCTGACGTAGGATGGGAGAGGAGAGCTTTTCAACTTCCCCGGTCACACATATCCGGATCCGCTTATAGCGCTTACCCGGAGAGTTTCGCAACCATTTTTTGCATAGTGTCGCGATGTTCTCCTGAAGCTTCCCGATATGTGCGACCGACATTTTTGAGATATTTTGTTTTAGATATTTTGAGATATTTTGCTTTAGATATTTGATATCTAAATCCCTAAACTCTCCTTGTAACCCACCAATTATAGGATTCCTTAGTTATTAAGTTAGGAAAAATGATGAATAACCTTGTAGATATTATTATTGTAATTTTCATATATAAATATCTCTTGGGAGCCTGTTCTCGGGACGACGCAACTTTTGTATAGTTTTTTCAAAGGAAGAAAAATACAGAGCTTTGCTCTGCTTTTACCTTCTCATTTTGATTGTATTTTCTTACTAGCCAAACAAGCTTTGAGGATGTTTCCTTAGAGAATGAGTGGCTAGACTTTTAGTTCCTTGGAGTTAAGGTTGCTGGGAAAGGTTCCAAGTGCAAGAATTAGTAGCTTTGTGGTTTCAGCCATTAATGAAGAGAAAGTGTGACCCGTTAATGGTTTTATCTTTTTAGTTAACTTAAAACGCCTTTAAATCACCTGGGCCAACACTTGATAAGGCAAGTGGTCTCCATCCATTGAGATGCACTAGTTTATCTCTTGCGAGCCTTTAGGAGGTGGTTTGAAGGTAGGATTTTCTAGAATAGCCAACACTTGGTAAGCTTTTGGACTCCATGGAGACATCCATTAGTTATCTCTTGCAAGCTTGAAAAGGGAAGTCCAAAGTTAAAGATCACCTTGAATGGCAAATGCTAGGTGAGAAGCACGAGCCATTGCAAGTTGTATCAGTGAGAGGGATTTAGTGTTTGAACCCATTAAGGGGAAGCATCTGTACCGCACCGGTTAGAAAATTGACTATATGTTAATTCTCTAATGCGAGGAAATGAACCAAATGACCAGAGCTCTATTTTTGCATAAGGAACCTCCCCTGTGAACCTAAACCTCCAAGGAATGTTTTTCTTCATAAGTAATTTCCATTACTTCCTTTGTCGTTAGCTTAAACCTAAACCTTTTTCAATCAAAGTTTGATTTTTATTTCTTAAGCTAACCTTGAAATGAAAAGACACCAATTCATCTTTGAATGGGTATCATTTATGAATTGAAAACCCTTCCCAATGAACGATCCTAGAGCCACTATGCTATAGTAGCTTTGTCTTTGCTACCCTAGTCATGGTGTAATAGGTTATAAATTTTGTTGATTACTCCCTCAATCAAGAAGCACCAGCTGGACATGAATCAGCTGATACACCAATTGGGCACAAATCAGACCCATCTAGTTCCAATAACACTTTGATTTTGAGGTCTTGGCACTAATTCTCATACTTCACTTCTTTCAAATTGGTTTAACTCTTCTTACATAGCAATCATCCAATTTTCGTCAACTAGAGCATCTTTTATATTTTTAGGTCCAATTTGAGAGATAAAAGCAAGATTGGTTCAAATATTTCTAAGAGATGATCTAGTTCTTACCCCACTAGATGGATTACCTATAATTTGATCTTGTGAGTGGTTGATGACAAACTTCTAATCTTTAGGGAGGTCTTGGCTTGATTCACCTTGCACTTGTTGAGGAGGAGGTAGTGCCAAAGGTGATTCTTCTTTCTTGGGATCCTCTACAATTTCTTCTTGTTACCTTCTATCTTCAATTTGTAATTTTCCCATGGAGGTCTCCAAGCCTAAATCATCATCAAAGCTCTCTCTTTCTTGGAGAGAATTGTTAGATTCATAAAAAATAACATGGATGGACTCCTCAACAACCATGGTTCTTTTGTTAAAAACTCTAAAGGCTTTACTTGAAGTTGAGTAACCAAGAAAAATTCCAACATCCAATTTTGCATCAAATTTTCCAAGATTGTCTTTGGTGTTTAGTATAAAGCATTTGCACCCAAAGACTTTGAAATAGCTAATGTTGGGTTTCTTGTTTTTCCAAAGCTCATAGGGAGTTTTCTTAAGAATAGGCCTTAATAAAATTTTATTTAAAACATAATAAGAAGTGTTAACCGCTTCAACCCAAAAGTATTTTGGTAAATTGTTTTCATTTAGCATGGTTCTAGCCATTTCTTGAAGAGTTCTATTTTCCCTTTCAACTACCCTATTTTGTTGAGGAGTTCTAGGAGCCGAAAATTTGTGGTTAATATCATGCTCATTGCAATAGTATTCAAAATCAATATTTTCAAATTCTCTCCCATGATCACTTCTTATACAAGTAATTGTAAAACCTTTTTCATTTTGAACATTGTTGCAAAACTTTGAAAATTCATAAAAGACTTCATTCTTTTGACTTAAAAATAAGACCCAAGTGTATCTAGAGAAGTCATCCACAATAACAAAAGCATAAGAATTTCCTCCAAGGCTTGGTGTCCTAGAGGGACCAAATAAATCCATATGCAACAATTCAAGAGGCCTAGTTGTTGAAATGAAATTTTTGTTTTTAAAAGAATTTTTTATTTGCTTTCCCATTTAACAAGCTTCACAAACTTTTTCTTTTTGAAAATTTATTTTGGGAAGGCCTCTAACAAGTTCATCTTTGTTGAGTTGGGAAATGAGGTCCATGTTAGCATGTCCCAACCTCTTATGCCACAACCAATTTTGATCATGTGATTCGTGCCCAATTGGTGTCTCAGCTGATTCATGTCCAGCTGGTGCTCCTTGATTGAGAGAGTAATCAACAAAATTTATAACCTATTACACCATATACTAGGGTAGCAAAGACAAAGCTACTATAGCACAGTGGCTCTAGGATCGTTCACTGGGATGGGTTTTCACTTTGCAAATGATATTAATTCAAAACTGAATTGGTGCCTTTTCATTTCAAGGTTAGCTTTAAAAGAAAACATAAAGATGTTTGAATGAAAAAGGTTTCAATTTAAACTAACCAAAAATAGTAACTGATTTTACTTACAAAGAAAGGTGTTTCTTGGAGTTCAAATCACTAGGCTCAGGTTCCTCATACAAAAAGGAGAGTTCCGGTCACTTGTTTCTTTTCCTCGCATTAGAGAATTAACATATAGTTAATTCTCTAACCGGTGTTGTACAGATGCTTCCCATTAATGGGTTCAAACACTAAATCCCTCTCACTGATGCACCTTGCAATGACTCGTACCTCTCACCTAGCACTTGCCATTCAAGGTGATCTTTAACCTTGGATTACCCGTCAAAAGCTCGCAAGAGATAACTAATGGATGTCTCCTTAGAGTCCAAAAGCTTACCAAGTGTTGGCTATTCTAGAAATTCCTACCATCAAACCACCTCCCAAAAGCTCGCAAGAGATAAACTAGTGCATCTCCATGGACGGAGATCACTTGCCTTACCAAGTGTTGGCCCAGGTGATTTAAAGGCGTTTTAAGTTAACTAAAAACATAGAAATCATAAACGGGTTACACTTTCTCTTCATTAAAAACTAAAACAACAAAACTTCCAATTTATGCATTCGGAAACTTACCCGGTTACCTTAGCTCCAAGAGACAAAAAGCCTAGCCTCTCATCCTCTGAGGAAAAATCCTTAGAGAATGTTTGGCTAGCAAGAAAATGAAAATGAAAGAGAAGAAAAAACAGAGCAAGGCTCTGTATATTCTATATATTTATATATCTATATATTTCGTTGGATTACATGATTCCCTGAGAACAAGCTCCCGAGAGCTATATATAAATAAAATTACAAAACAAAATATCTGAGGTTATTCACCCCTTTTCCAAACTTAATAACTAAGGAATCCTATAATTGGTGGGTTACAAGGAGAATAATGGAAATTTATACAAAAATATATGTAGAAAAATATTCAAAAGTGTCGGTCGCAACTATCGGGAAGCTTCAGGAGAATTTCGCAGGCGCACAAAATGGCTGCGAAATTTCGCAGATGAACAAGATGGCTGCGAAATCATTTCGCAGCCAAAGGCTGATTTCGCAGCCCTGCGAAATTGGCCTTCAGCTTGGAGTGATCTGCTTCCAATGGCTGTAACTCCTTCATTTCAACTCCGAATTGCGTACCGTTTGAAGCATTGGATTTTTTACTTCCTGATCTTCGAAACGACATATAGCATGTATAAATTAGACTTCAGGAAGTGCTCCAAAAGTGGCTGAAATGACTGTCATCAAGAATGCTTCATGGCAGATTTTCTCTTTACTTCCCCTCCTTGCATTCCGGATTTTGCTTATGGCAAAGGACTTCAAAGCTTTGGTTCTTCATGTTTCTGAGCTTTCCATTGCTTTTCCATGGATTCCAAAGAACTCTCCTCAATCTTGGATTGCTTTGGTGATCAAAAAGCTATCAAAACACCAAAACTTAACACAATTTGATTAGAATTGATTGCAAGGGTCCTTAACATGCCAATTGAGTTAAAAGGTAATAACTACTACTCAAAAGTGTTTAAAAGAGTTAATTACAAACTATGAAATAGCACTTTTTGAGTAGTAATCACTCCTCCCAACTGACATATTGCTAGTCCCTTAGCAATGAAGGAGAGAAAAAGAAAAATAAAAAGTACTATAATTTACAACATCATGCTGATAAAAAAAAACAATTCTCAAGTGGCATGATGATCTAAGTCTCACATGGAAAATTAAAGAAATAAAACTCAAACTTCAACAAGAGTTATCAAATAACTTGTCTAATCACAATTCTTAAAGAGAAGACATTATGCAAATTTAAGCTTTTAAAAGAGTTTCCACTCCCAAAGGGTCAAACCTTACTCTTCCACAAAAATCTAACTGTTATTTATTAGTTTCCGAATATAGTATGTTGAACTAATCTCTCCCCCCAACCTAGTTCTTTTTCAAAGCTTAGCAAACTGATCAACCTCCAATAGGTTAAGAACGCACCTCTTTTCTCACAATTTTTTTCATTGTAGGGGTACAAGGCTTAAAGGTATTCTTTTCTAAATTGTCCATGTAACGGGGGTCCATCGATGACTCCCAACCAATTAAGGTTTAGGGCATCAAGCTTTAAGGATCTTTCAACCACTAACTCCTCGAATTTTACCCCGGACTTTTGAGAATGAATTTTTAATACCCAAGCACCTACCATATGTTAAACTCCACCTATTCACCCATGTAATGAGCATTGAGGTCGGTGACTCCCAACCAATTAAGGCTTAGGGCACCAGGTTTTAAAGATTTTCACCATATACCCCTCAGACCTTGCTCGGGTTTCAAGGCAAGCAAACATTTTTCTTTCTTTTTTTCAAAGACTCATTGGCCTTTTACAATGTGTCCCAACACTATTAAATGAGGTCAAAGGTGCCAAGTCTAAAATTTTCCTAAGTCAAGAGGGAAATAGTTTTTCATCTTATAATCGGAACCTATTGTGCACAGTGTGTGAATAGCTTAAAGTGGAAGAACTAAGATTGAATTCAATAGAAGTTTCAACAATTCATCAACTTTAGTAAGCATAATACAAAATCTAAGTCAAGTAAAAAGACAAAAATTCAATTTCTCCCTTTTCATTTTTGAAAATTTTTCCTTAATAACCATGGAGAGTAGAATAAAAACTTTTTAAAAAAATTTAAATTAAGCAAAAAGCAACTAAATTACCAAAATAACTTAGCATTATTAACAATACTTACTTCCTCAACTCTCCCCCCAACCAAGCTGAACATTGTCCTCAATGTGACAAAAGCAATTGAAAAATAGGGAGGAAGTGGTACCTCCTGAGTGACATGGAGTCTGAGTCGTATAGGAGAAACCACATGTTTCAAAGAAAACATACGAGTTAGTGAGTAGAGGAAATAGAAAAATGCTAAGTTTAAACAAGAATTGATGTCTATATATGATGCATCATCAGTAATACATCCAATATAAAACATCAAAACATGGAATTATCTATACTAATATAATATGTAAAGACAAAAAGTAAAGAGATGATCAAGTAATGGTAGGGTCCTATGGAGCTGATGCATCTGTGGTGGCCTCTTGAATGGGTTGGATCAGGACTTTGACCTCTATTCTAGTAGTCTCCTTGGGTGACATAGTCTCCTCAGCTGGAGCTGTGGGCTCTGATGGTTTAAGGAGGTCAAAAATGGAGTGAGAGGCTTTGTGTGTGATCTCAGTGAAAGGGCTCTTCTCTTTAGATGCATGGTTGCGGGGCTTTCTTCGCATTTTCACAACTTCCCTTGGCTTTGCAAAGTGTTTTCGCAAACACCTCTTTATTTTGCAAGTCATTTTTATAGCCTGGAGGTCATTTCGTAGTTTGGAGATCATTTTGCAGCCAAAGGGAAAAAAGAAAAACATTTTCGCAGCCCATGGAAAAAATAGAAACATTTTTGCAGCCCATTTTGAAGCTTGAAAATCATTTCACGGCCATTTCGAAGCTTGGAGATCATTTCATAGCCATTTGGAAGTTTGAAAATCATTTGGCAACAAACAGCCATTTTCGCAGCAAATGGAGGATTTGGCAAGGGGTAGCTATGGGGCTGCGAAAACATTTCGCAGCCAAATGGGATTTTCGCAGCCGGGTGCCATTTTCGCAGCCCATTTCGCAGCTGCAAAATGGGGTTGGGCAGCTGTGAAATGGCACTCGTGTGCCAAGGGGTGGTTTCGCAGCTGCGAAACCACCTGCAAAATGGGGCTTTGGCTGCGAAATTTTCTCTTAGCTTTGCGTGTTCGTCTTCAAACGGCCATAACTTTTTCATTTCAACTCCAAATCGAGTACCGTTTGAAGTGTTGGACTCCTAACTTCTTGATCTTAGAAATGAAATATAGTATGCATAATTTGAGCTCCAGTAAGTGCTCCAAAATGTGTCCAACAGTTGCAAAATGCAACATTTCCGTTCATGGTGTGCACAATCATCTTCAAACAGCCATAACTTCTTCGTTTCAACTCCAAATTGAGCACCGTTTGAAGCTCTAGACTCCTGACTTCCCAAGATTTGAAACGAAATATGGTATGCATGAAATGGACTTTGGGAAGTGATCTAAATGTGTCCAATAGTTTCCAAAATGGGGGTGCGGCTTCATGGTTTGCACGCTGAAGGATTTTAAGGCATGGAGGATTTCGCAACCATTTCGCAGTTGAAAAATGAGTGTACGGGGCTTCAAATTGGCACTTGTGTGCCAAAGGGTGGTTTCGCAGCTACGAAACACCATGCGAAATAGGGCTTTGGCTGCGAAAATTGGAGATTTCACGTTTTGGGGATTTCGCAGCCATTTCACAGCTGCGAAATGAGTGTACGGGGCTGCGAAATGGCACTCGTGTGCCAAGAGGTGGTTTCACAGCTGCAAAAATTTTTGCAGAGGGGGACATGGGGCTGCGAAATCATTTCGCAGCAAAATGGTGTTTTCGCAGCGACTTCTTAGGGCTGCGAAATAATTTTGCAGCGAAGTGGTGATTTCGCAGGAGTCTATTTTTGGCTGCGAAATTTCGCAGACCAGTAAATTTTCATGCTTTTGAGCTCCTCTTGATTCCCAACTTCCTTCTTTCACTTCTTTTGACATTCCTCTTAATTTTGATCATCCAAAAACCTATATTACATAAAAAAAAAAATAGAATTAAAGCATTGAAATCAAAATTAAAACAAGTAATAAATAAAACAAAAAGATATGGACTAGCTAGTCTTTAAAAAAACTAAGTCCATAAAAAAATTTGATCCTGATTTAGCTTGCCCGAATCCCATATGAAGTTTGCATCCCTCACTTGAGACTTTCTCTGTATGATTTTGCCATACAAAGCTTGGAGGAAAAGTGGAGGCATGTGTTTCTTCATCATTTCTTCCTTGATGACTATCCTCTGTGGTTCTTAATCTATATTAAGATCATAGTCATCTTTCTCTGTACTTTTCCCCTTTTTCTTTCCTTTGATTTCCTCCCTCTTTCCTTTCTCTATTTCACTCTCTACCTTATGCTCTAGCTTGGATGTGGGCAAATCAACCTCTTTACCACTCCTCAAAGTGATAACCGTTTTAACTTCCTTCACCATTGAAGATTCTTCCTTTTGAGCCTCCACTTGATGGATACCCTTAGAATTTTGATGAGGTTGAGAAGGAAAGTTTCCTTTTTCTTGCACTTTGTTGAGGTTGGCAAACCTTGAGATTGAATATTGGAGATTATCTATCTTTTGAGATAGATCACTTTGCACTTCATCCATCTTTTTATTCAATGAACTCTCTACACTATCAATTCTTTGACTGAGATGAGCATTGATGGATTTTTGAGCTCCAACAAAGTCTCCCACGACCTTGCTAAGATTCATCATAGCTTGTTCAAGGTTTGAGGCTTGCTATGGTGCTTGAGCAGGTTGCTGATACTGAGGTGGCTGTGGTTTCCAAGAGAGATTTAGATGGTCCCTCCAATTAGAATTGTAGGTGTTGTAATCACCAAACATTTCCCTCACGGCTGGAATGGTAGGACACTCTTCCACCAAGTGCTCATATGATCGACAAATGGAACAAGGCATAGGTAGCAATGGTGTTTGAGAGATAGCTTGCACTTCTTGCATATTCTTCATTTCTAGCTCTTCCAATCTCCTTGCCATAGCTGCAATCTTTGCCTTCATGTCTATGTCGGCATTCAAACTATACATCTCACCCTTAGCATTAGGTTGAGACGTCATTCTTCCCATATCTCTAGCATTTGGTTCATCCCATCCTCTTGAAACTTCAGCCACATAACTCATGAAGTTCATAGCTTCCTCTGCTATCTCGTATTCAATATGGCATGCACAACTAGCAATTTGTGAATTAAAAACAGAGAACACAAAAGAAAACAAACGAAAAACAATTCTAAGAAAAAAAAAATTAAGGTAAACTAAAAACTAAGTAAAAGGTATACTAAAATATGAACAATAAAGAAATAAAAAGAGTTAGTCAAAGGAAAAGAAAAGTCACCAAACTTGTGATGAAGATCACAAGTACGCTAGAAAGGTGATATCACTGTAAAGTGACACCATCTCCGGCAACGGCGCCATTTGATTCGTGCCCAATTGGTGTCTTAGCTGATTCATGTCCAGCTGGTGCTCCTTGATTGAGAGAGTAATCAACAAAATTTATAACCTATTACACCATATACTAGGGTAGCAAAGACAAAGCTACTATAGCATAGTGGCTCTAGGATCGTTCACTAGGATGGATTTTCACTTTGCAAATGATATTAATTCAAAACTGAATTGGTGCCTTTTCATTTCAAGGTTAGCTTTAAAAGAAAACATAAAGATGTTTGAATGACAAAGGTTTAGATTTAAACTAACCAAAAATAGTAACTGATTTTACTTACAAAGAAAAGTGTTTCTTGGAGTTCAGATCACTAGGCTCAGGTTCCTCATACAAAAAGGAGAGTTCCGGTCACTTGTTTCTTCCGGTGTTGTACAGATGCTTTCCATTAATGGGTTCAAACACTAAATCCCTCTCACTGATGCACCTTGCAATGACTCGTACCTCTCACCTAGCACTTGCCATTCAAGGTGATCTTTAACCTTGGATTACCCGTCAAAAGCTCGCAATAGATAACTAATGGATGTCTCCTTAGAGTCCAAAAGCTTACCAAGTGTTGGCTATTCTAGAAAATTCTACCTTCAAACCACCTCCCAAAAGCTCGCAAGAGATAAACTAGTGCATCTCTATGGACGGAGATCACTTGCCTTACCAAGTGTTGGCCCAGGTGATTTAAAGGCGTTTTAAGTTAACTAAAAACATAGAAATCATAAACGGGTTACACTTTCTCTTCATTAAAAACTAAAACAACAAAACTTCCAATTTATGCATTCGGAAACTTACCCGATTACCTTAGCTCCAAGAGACAAAAAGCCTAGCCTCTCATCCTCTGAGGAAAAATCCTCAGAGAATGTTTGGCTAGCAAGAAAATGAAAATGAAAGAGAAGGAAAAACAGAGCAAGGCTCTGTATATTCTATATATTTATATATCTATATATTCCGTTGGATTACATGATTCCCTGAGAACAAGCTCCCGAGAGTTATATATAAATAAAATTACAAAACAAAATATCTGAGGTTATTCACCCCTTTTCCAAACTTAATAACTAAGGAATCCTATAATTGGTGGGTTACAAGGAGAATAATGGAAATTTATACAAAAATATCTGTAGAAAAATATCCAAAAGTGTCGGTCACAACTATCGGGAAGCTTCAGGAGAATTTCGCAGGCGCACAAAATGGCTGCGAAATTTCGCAGATGAACAAGATGGCTGCGAAATCATTTCGCAGCCAAAGGCTGATTTCGCAGCCCTGCGAAATTGGCCTTCATCTTGGAGTGATCTACTTCCAATGGCTGTAACTCCTTCATTTCAACTCCGAATTATGCACCGTTTGAAGAATTGGATTGTTGACTTCCTGATCTTCGAAACGACATATAGCATGTATAAATTAGACTTCAGAAAGTGCTCCAAAAGTGGCTGAAATGACTGTCATCAAGAATACTTCATGGTAGATTTTCTCTTTACTTCCCCTCATTGCATTCCGGATTTTGCTTATGGCAAAGGACTTCAAAGCTTTGGTTCTTCATGTTTCTGAGCTTTCCATTGCTTTGCCATGGATTCCAAAGAACTCTCCTCAATCTTGGATTGTTTTGGTGATCAAAAAGCTATCAAAACACCAAAACTTAACACAATTTGATTAGAATTGATTGCAAGGGTCCTTAACATGCCAATTGAGTTAAAAGGTAATAACTACTACTCAAAAGTGTTTAAAAGAGTTAATTACAAGCTATGAAATAGCACTTTTTGAGTAGTAATCATCATGCCTGCTTGAAAAGCATCTATCATGGCCATCATATTTTGAAATATTTATTGTATAAACATTATCACATCTATGGCCCATGAAGATGGTTTTTTCATTTTGAATATCTTTGATGATGCAATGAGATGCTTCAAAAATCACTTTAAAACCTTTTTCACAAAGTTAACTTATGCTCAAAAGATTATGGTTTAAACCATCCACTAATAAAACACTTGCAATAAAAGAGGATGTGTCATTACCAATGTTGCCTTGACCAATGATCCTTCCTTTTGAATTGTCTCCAAAGGTAACGTATTCTCACTTTCTCTTTGTAAGGAAAGCAAACTTGGATTCATCCCTGGTCATATGTCTTGAGCATCCACTATCCAAGAACCACTTATCCTTCTTTGATCCCTACAAAATAAAATTTAAGTTGATTTAGGTACCCATGTCTTTTTGGGTCCTTAAGGGTTAGTGACCTTGGATTTCTCAACCCAAACCTTTTTAGCTTTAGCATTTGAATTATTTTGAGAACCATTTCTTAAGGGACATGTACTACTAATGTGCCCTCCTCTTCCACAAAAGTTGCAAGTGGTAGAAGGACTTGCACTTGCGGATTCTTTTACAAAGTAGTTTTTAAAATACTTTTGATTTTTTGAAGATTTGAATCCTAGCCCTTGTTTGTCAAAGAAACATTTTTGGCTAGCTAAGATCATTTCAAAATATTTTTATCCACAATAGAAAATTGAAAGAGATGAGGTTAACCATTCATTTTCCTTTTTCAAAATCTCATTTTCACTCCTCAAAATCTCATTTTCTTTTTCAAGATGAGTTTTAGATATTTCAACAATTGAAAATTTTTCTTTCACTTCTTCAAGTTCCTTTTCAAGTTCTTGAATTTTCTTTTTAAGAGAATTGTTTTTCAAACTAAGTTTTTCAAAATCCTCATATAATTCTTCAAGAACATCATACATATCTTCATCACTAAAGTTAGAGTTTACCTCATCAAGATCATCTATTGCCATGAAGCACATGTTTGCCACTTCTTTCTCCTTTTCTTCTTCGAATGATTCTTCACTTTCACTCCAAGTGGCCATCATTACCTTCTTCATTCTTCTCTTGGCTTCACTCTTGTAGAGAGTACAATCATATTTAATGTGTCCCAGTTTTTTGCACTTGAAACATATCAAATCTCTTTTCTCTTCCCATTTCTCCTTGTCACCATGGGATGAAGATTCCTTTTTAGAAGGATCTTTCACCTCTCATGTAGTTGTTGAGCTTTCTTGTGATGAGGGCTAAATCATCATCTTCATCACTTGGCTTTTCTTCTTCAACATCTTCTTCTTCCTTGGTTGTAGCTTTGAAGGTTATGCTCTTCTTCTTTTTGTCTTCACCCTCTTGTAGCTTCTTTGTCAAATTGATCTCATATGTCATTTATAACCCTATGAGCTCTTCCATAGGTAGCTTAGTCAAGTCTTTTGCTTCTTGAATTGTGGTGACCTTGGTATGCCACTTTGATGGGAGAGACCTCAATATCTTCATCACCTTCTCGGATTCCTTGTTGGTTTTCCCCAAAGCTTCAAGACCATTGACAATGTCGGTGAAACTAGTAATCATCTCAACAATAGTCTCATTTTCTTCCATTGAAAACAATTCATAGTTATGAACAAGTAAATTAATTTTTGACTCTTTCACTTGATTAGTTCCTTCATGAGTTATTTCAAGCAACCTCCAAATTTCTTTAGCTGATTTGCATTGACATATTCTATTGTATTCATTTCTATCCATAGCACATTGCAAAGTAAAAACGGCTTTAGCATTTAATTGAAAGTTTCTTCTATCAAGCTCATTCCATTCTTGCTTGGGTTTTGGAACCAAAACTCCATCGACTAGTTTAGTGGGAAAAGTTGGGGCATCTTCAATGACATCCCATACATCTAAATTAGTAGATTGAAAATACCAAGTCATTCTAGTTTTCCAATAGGGATAGTCGGTTCCTGTAAAGAATGGAGCTCTATGTTTTGAAAAATTTTCAGCTTGGGATGAGCTTGATGGAATAGCCATTTCCTCTTAGATGATTAAGTCTTTAAAAAACAAGAGGTCTAGCTCTAATACCAATTGAGAAAACAAAAGCTATGCTTAAATAAGAAAAACACGCAAAAGGGGAGGGGGAGGGGGGGGGGGGGTGAATTGGGATTTTAAATTTTTTTCAATCACAACAAATTCAAACACAATATAAGCAAAATAAAGAGATAGAATTAGAGAATTCAAACTCGGGTTTTATAGTGGTTCGGCACTTCCTTGCCTACGTCAACTCTCCTCAATCTCCTAACCGAGTGAGGGTTCCACTAACTTGAAGCTTCAACCAAGCTTCCAATCTTCTTACACTTAGATTTCGGGTCCAATGGGCTCTTACACAATCTCTTCAAGATTCGAACCTCTTGAAGGCTTTAACACTCAGATTTTTATAAGAAAGAATCCCTCAACCTAGCTTAAGGATAGCTCAAATACAAGACAAAGCTAGGATGACACACAAGAGTGCACTAAAGGATATGCAAGTGATGATTTAATGCACTATAAAAGAAATGAGAGCTTTTTGATCAAGAATAGGTAGGTAAACTATTGAATGCAAGTGTTCTCTTATCAATAAATGAAGTGTAGCTCTCAATTTATAGGTTTCTAAGCTCGGGAGTCAAAAACAGCAAAAGGTAACCTCATCCGATCGAGCTAGGGGTCGATTGGTTCACTAGCCATTGGAACATTTAATGCTTGACAGGTTATCGTTGCCTCGACCGAACCTCAACTGGTCCTCTATCGAACCTCGACCAGGAAGAGAATCACCTCGACTGGGAAGAGAAGGCCACTGGGAGAGAGAGAAATTTTTTGGCATCCCTCGACCTGTCCTCGACCGGACGAGGTTAATCGGTCGACTGGTTCCTCAACAGATTGAGCTAGTTGGCCATAGCCTCGACCGATTGAGCATTTTTGGCCCCGAAAACCTATTTTTTTAATTCCTTTCTTTTCTAACACTTAGGCAAGGTCTTTAGGTGAATTATTAAGTCAATTATAAAACATTTTGCCTAAGGTACATTAGTTAAAAACTCGGGTTTTAATGAAATCGAAGTTTTAAAGAATAAACCGAGTTTTCTAAGTTGCATAAAACGTGTGAAAATCCTAAGTGCACTCATGCATTCATCTTACATTAGTTTCCTATGATCACAAGTCTTCCAAGCGTCTCGATCTTGTATCCATTTGGTCCTTTGATGAATTTTCGAGTTTATGCCTAAAATTCTTAACCATTAAACAAATTAGTCACTTAACCACGGTTTGTTATCATCAAAACCCGATTAAGAGAACCCTTGGGCTAACAGTAATGATAGGTGCTTTCTTGCTCTTCTCTCTTGACTAGTAGTCATCCCCTAGTGACCCATTGGCACTCATGTGACTTGATTTTTCTGAGCCACCTACAGGTGC